>NC_142800.1:16402004-16447004 GCF_049724085.1 Artemia sp. Qi Xiang Cuo
TTTGTGCGTGTGTGTAAGTTTTTGTGTGCATGTAAGTTTTTGTGTGCATGTAAGTTTTTGCGTGTGGGTGTAAGTTTTTGTGTGTGTGTGTAAGTTTTTGTTTGCTTAAGCTATTGCCTGTGGATATTAGTTTTTTGTGTGTTTGTGTATGATTGTGTATGTGTGTGTGTATGTTTTTTTATTTGTGTGTGTATGTTTTTTGTGTGTGTGTGTGTAATTTTGTGTGTGTGTGTGTGTGTGTATTTTTTTTATTTTTTTTTATTTTTCGATTATGTTTAATTTATCTATGTTTTGTTTTTAATTTTTGTGTGTGTGTGTGTGTGTAAGTTATTTAGAGAATGTTATTTTTCGTCTTAATGTGTAAGTTTTTGTGTTCCTGTGTAATTTTTTGTGTGTGTGTGTGTGTTTTAGTTTGAGTGTGTGTGTGTAAGTTTTGGCGTGTGTGTGTTATTTTTGATGTGTGTGTGTGTAATTTTTATTGTGATTTTTTTAGTTCTTGTTTTTTTAAGTTTTGTCGTGTGTGTGTAAGTTTTGGTTTGTGTGTGTGTTTGTTTTGTGTGTGTGTGTGTGTGTGTGTGTGTAAGTTTTTTTGGGTGTATGTGTGTGTTTTTTTGTGTGCTTGTGTAAGATTTTGTGTGTGTGTGTGTGTGTGTGTTAGTTTTTTTGTGTGTGTATGTTTTGGCGTGTGTGTGTGAGTTTTCGTATGTTTGTGTGTTTATGTTTTGTGTGTGTGTGTGTGTGTGTAAGTTTTTGTGTGTGTAAGTTTTCTGTGTGTGTGTGTGTATTTTTGTGTGTGTCTGGTGTGTGTAAGTTTTTGTGTGTGTAAGTTTCTGCGTGTGTGTGTAAGTTTTCGTGTGTGTGTGTGTAAGATTTGTGTGTGTGTGTTTGTGTAATTTTTTTTGTTCATTTAATTTTTTGTTTTATTGTTATTTTTCTTTTGCATGTTTAATTTTTTGTGTGTGTGTGTGTGTGTAAGTTTGTGTGTGTGTGTGTAAGTTTTTGCGTTTGTGTGTAAGTTTTCTTGTGTGTGTGTGTAATTTTTCTTGTGCTTGTGTAATTTTTTGTGTGTTTAATTTTTTGCGTGTGTGTGTGAGTTTTCGTTTGTGTTTGTGTAATTTTTGTGTGTGTGTGTGTGTGTGTGTTTTTGTTTTTGTGTGTGTATGTGTTAGTTTTTTTTGTGTTTTTGTGTTATTTTTTGTGTGTGTGTGTGTGTGTGTGTGTAATTTTTTGTGTGTGTGTAAGTTTGGGCGTGTGTGTGTGTGTTTTAGTATGTTTGTGTGTGTAAGTTTTGTGTGTGTGTGTGTGTGTGTGTAAGTTTTGTGTGCATGTAAGTTTTTGTGTGCATGTAAGTTTTCGTGTGCATGTGTAAATTTTTGTGTGTGTGTGTGTGTGAAAGTTTTTGTGTGTGTAAGTTTTGTCGGGTGTGTGTAATTTTTCGAGTGTGAGTGTGTGTGTTTGTTTTGTGTGTGTGTGTGTGTTTGATATTTTTTTTTCGAGTGTGTGTGTGTTTTTTTGTGTTCATTTGATAGTTTGTTTGTATGTGTGTGTGTGTGTGTGTATTTTTTTGTGTGTGTGTTATTTTGGGCGTGTGTGTGTGTGTTTTCGTGTGTGTGTGTGTGTAATTTTTGTGTGTGTGTGTGTGTAAGTTTTTGTGTGCATGTAAGTTTTTGTGTGCATGTATGTTTTCGTGTGGTTGTGTAAGTTTTTGTGTGTGTGTGTGTGTGTAAGTTTTTGTGTGTGTGTGTGTAAGTTTTTGTGTGTGTAAGTTTTTGTGTTTTTGTAAGTTTTTGTGTGTGTGTGTAAGTTTTTGTGTGTGTGTGTGTAATTTTTTGTGCGTGTGTGTATGTTTTTGTTTGGGTGTAAGTTTTTGTGTGTGTGTGTGTGTAAGTTTCTGTGTGTGTAAGATTTTGTGTGTGGTTGTTATTTTTTTGTGTGTGTGTGTATTAGTTTGTTTGTGTTTTTGTGTGTGTGTAAGTTTTTGTGTGTGTGTAAGTTTTTTGTGTGTGTGTGTGTATTAGTTTTGTGTTTTTTTGTATGTGTTTTATTTTTTGTGTGTTTAATTTTTGGAGTGTGTGTGTATGTTTTCGTGTGTGTGTGTGTGTGTGTAAGTTTTGTGTGTGTGTATGTGTAAGTTTTTGTGAGTGTGTGTGTGAGTTTTTTTGTGTTCATGTGTTAGTTTTTGTGTGTGTGTGTATGTGTGTAAGTTTTTGTGTGTGTGTTAGTTTTGGCGTGTGTGTGTGTTTTGTCGTGTATGTGGGTGTGTAAGTTTTGTGTGTGTGTGTGTGTGTAATATTTTGTCTTATTGTAATTATTTTTTTTCATTTTTTTTTCCTATTTCTCGTTTAATTGTTTTTTTTTGTGTGTTTTTTTTATTTTTTGTGTGTGTGTGTGTAAGTTTTTTATGGTTTTTTTAATTTTTCGTGTTTGTGTGTAAGTTTTTGTGTGTGTGTGTAAGTTTTTGTGTGTGTGTGTAAGTTTTGTGTGTGTGTAAGTTTTTGTGTGCATGTATGGGGACCGGGGGAGGGCCTTTGGGGCCCAGGGAGGGCGTTTGGGGATCCGGGGCCCCTGAGGATTGGGTGGTCTTTTGGGAGCCCAGTGGACCTTTGGGGACCGGGGGAGTACCTTTGGAGGTCCGGGGGACCCTTGGGGGCCGGTTGGCCCCTCGGGAGCCCGGGGGACCTTTGCGGACCTGGGGAAGGCCTTTGGTGGTCTGGGGAGGGCGTTTAGGGGATAACATTTCGAAATTTTTACTTTTTAGTTTACTTTTGCGGCGCATCCCTGCGGCGCCTCCCTGTGGTGCATCCCCTGCGGCGCTTCCTTTGACTCGCGGTGAAACCCCTGCGGCGCATCTCCATGTGGCGCTTTCCGGGCCCGCGGCGCTTCTCGGTCCGGGGGGACCTTTGAGGAGTGGGGGAGGGCATTTGGGGTCCGGGTGGCCCTTTGGGGGTCCGGGGGCCCTTTAAGGACCAAGGGAGGGCCTTTGAGGGTCTGAGGAGAGCGTTTGGGGTCCGGGGGACCTTTGGGGGTCTGGGGGAGGGCATTTGGGGGCGGGGGGGACCTTTGGGAGTCCGGGGGCCCTTTGCGGACCAGGGGAGGGCCTTGGAGGGTCGGAGGAGTGAGTGTGGGGGCCGGGGGACGGTTGAGTGTGTGGGGGCCCTTGAGGACCCGCGGCGGGCCTGGGGGTGTCTGAGGAGGGCGTTTGGGGTCCGGGGGACCTTTGGGGGTCTGGGGGAGGGCATTTGGGGTCCGGGGGCCCTTTGGGGGTCGGGGGACCTTTGAGGACCAGGGGAGGGCCTTTGAGGGTCTGAGGAGAGCGTTTGGGGTCCGGGGGACCTTTGGGGGTCTGGGGGAGAGCATTTGGGGTCCGGGGGGCCCTTTGGGGGTCGGGGGGGCCCTTGCGGACCAGGGGAGGGCCTTGGTGGGTCTGAGGAGGGGGTTCGGGGGGCTGGGGCTCTTTGGGAGCTTGGGGGACCTTTGAGGACCGAGCGCTTCCTTCGGGGTCGGGGTGGTGGGGATCGGAACCCTTTGGGGTTGGGGTAGAGGACCTCACGACACTGTTCAAATGAAACTTGTGTATTATAACGACCACAGAGTTTCACCCTCAAATCCTCTTCTAAAACCTTTCCTAAAATCTTCTTTTAAAATGTCTCTAACTGTTTCGTCGAAATAATTCCATAACCTGTCTAAAACAGTTTCGCCCAAATAATCCCTAAACGTAATTTCAGCGTGTTCATTTTGTTTTTGGCATCTCTACGCTAACGCATTTCAAATTATTTGGAAACCTGATCCCCGCGCTAAAACAATTCATTGCTAAGATGTTTCTTGGAGAATTGTTTCCATGGCAATGTTTATTAATATCCTTTGGAGTTCGACCAAAAGAGTTGTTTCCGAGGCAAAGACATTAATGACTTGGATCTATTCCTGGAGAATCGTTTCTAGGTGAAAATTTTTAAAGTCTGACAGATGATGTCATTGGTTGATTGATCTGTCAAGAAAGGGGAATTAATTTGTTGTTTCTAAGGGGAATTATTGATTCACGATAGGTGAATTGAGGTCGACAGCACAGGTGTTCCAAATTCCTGGACGGCATAGCATTCGCTGAGAGCGTGCACTTACAACAACAACAACATCGACCTTGGAAATTTAGGTCATTGACCCCATTAACCACGTGTTCTCCCTAATGACTATACCCAGATATGGTGTGGGGTTCGGAGTATATGCCCATATATGGTGTGGGGTTCGGACTCAATAAGGCCCTTCTACTCACGCAATTTGTCTAATTTTACACTTTGTCTTTGCAGACATTTGAAGAGCTTTTTAAAAAAGCAGAAGAAATTTTAGCGACGTACAAGACAATATAGACATAAAATTGTTTAAGATTTAGTGGCAACCTGCAATGAACTGTGATACTAACTTAAGCGCCATCTGCATGTTCATGCATAATTTCTGTTTATTCATGTATATCTTTATGTTTGTGGCTATGGAAAATACATTTGAAGTAATTAAGTTTTTGGCTATTCTTACTTCTATTTCACCCTTTCACCCTGATGCGCAGGCTTACCTTTGTCTCAAGTTTTTTTTTATTTACCTTAGTTGTGTTTTCAAACAGCTGTGTGGCAACAAGGTGTTAGGTCGTGTGGCTTTTTTGTGGCTAAAATATAACTTTTTCAGGCAAAGTCACCCATGTTTTTTACTCTTTCATGCAGCCCCAGTCCCTATTGGCACTTTTTAATACTCAAAAAGGCAAATCAGGCACATTTTGAGTGAGCTTTTTCAGAAAAGTCTGTTTTTCGATGAACAAAAAGCTGTTTTTACTCGGCCGACTTTGTCTGAAAAATGAAGGCAGGCCCTCAGTCAAAGATTGGCAATCAAAGTTGCCAACTCCTTAAAGTAAACTGTACCAGTTTCCAGACTAAAATTGTGCCGTAAGGGGATTATTTGTACCATATGAACAGCATGTTAAAATTTTACCGTACTAAGAAGAAAGCATTTTATAAACGAAAACTTTAACAGATGTCCGAGTAAGAAACGAGCCAGCAAAACAAACATTTACTGGGATATTTGTGTCGTACCCAAAAATCTCCATACGTACTGCATCGTACGAAGACCTCCAAATTATACTAAAAACGGCAGAGTTGTACCATGTTGGCAACGCTGGTGACCATATCAATATTAACCAAAATCTTAAAAATTAAAGCCTGAATACGGTATATAGAATGGGTACCCAATAGGAACGAACTGATATTCTGAAGGGCCGAAGTTTCTGTAGTAGTGGGTTTTGGTCGGCAAGAATGTGTAAGCTAATTTTCATCAGTCAGTGTGCCATTGTACCAAGCTGCAAACTGCCGTCACTGTACAAGGTTACGTTCTGTTTGTTTAAAAATTAATGCGATTTTTGTTTTGCGTGCTCGTAGTTTTTGCGATGGCTGATATTTGTGTACAGTTTGTTGCCGTGAAATTTTATTCTTGCTCAGAAAAACAGCAACAGGAACCTATGAAATATTAAAAACTGCCATCAAGGATTATATTATGGAAAAACCTTAGTTTTTGAGCGGTTATCACGTTTTAAAAATGGCAAAATGTCAATTGACGAACAAACCCGCTCTAGATGTCGTTCGAAGGAACAAACTGACAATTTCTTTTTCAAAAGATTCATGAAATCAACCTGGAAAATCGAAGATAGACCATTAGAAATTACGGAGAATTCTGAAGTGACCTAAAGTCCAGCACAAAGAATTGTGACTGAAGATATTAGGATAAGAAAGGTGGCAGCTAAATTTTTTCCTCGAATGCTCGCATCAAAAACAAAACTGCAGGGATCGTGCTCTGCTTTGAAGGCAGAGTTCTATGTGACCCGAACTCTTTTACAAGGTCATCACACATGAGGAATCATGGTATTATGGAAACAATTCTAAGCACCAATCAGGTTAATGAAAGACTCCGAATTTGATTTGTCCTGAAAAAGCTCGTCAGGTGAAGTCAAACGTTAAGAATGGTGCTCATTTGTTCGTTTTTTTTTATGAGAGAAACCGTCTATTCGGAATCTACTAAACCAGATTAGGAGGATAACCTGGCACTCTCTCTAGAAGTTTCAAGAAGATTACTTAACAGTTTATAGCAAAAAAAGGCCTGATTTGTGGCAGTCCGGGCAGTGGTTTTTGTACCACGCCAATGCTTCCGCTCACATAGCACTTTCTCCGCACCGTTTTGTGAACAAAAATGGTATGACCACGGTTTTCCTCATACCCTATTCACCCAATCTTGTCCCCTGTGACATGTTTTTATTTCCCCGAATGAAAAGGGTCATGAAAGGAGAAAATTATGTTTTTAACAGTGGAATAAATGATTGGACAAGTCCATTAACTCCTTTGGAGAGTCTGAAAGAGATTAAATGTTTTTGTAGATAATTATCTATACAAAAGTAGCTCGATTTCTTTTGGGCACCCCTCGTACATCAAAATAATCTTTATTTGATGGTGATTCCAGGGTTGCCAAGATCCCCAGAGTTAAGTGAAGGTTTGAATTTACGTCCTTTTGCTTTGCTTAAACGGTTGATTTCCTTCTGGTTAAAACTTGGTTAAGAAGCTGAAAGGTTGGAGAACACTTCTTTCTCTCTATTTTTATTCAAATTATTTGAACTTTTTTTGGCTTGTTAAGCAAAAATTTAAGCTAGTCATTTATCCAGGGTTTCATGAGAACCAAGAAAATTGATAATAGGTGAAACAAGGTAATAGAAGATAGTATTCAAGCTTGTCTGCATTTGTAAAATAAACTTGTTTATATTGTAAGTCTGCCAGTGTTGAGTGCAGTATTTTCCTAACTGTAAGAATAATCTTCTAAGAAAGATCTTACATGAATGATTAAACTGTGAACATAAAGCCATTTCTATTGGATGGGTTGGGCGAGCTGGGAGGTGTAAGGAGTTATGTTCTGTCATTAAAGGTCTAATAACATCGACAAAGTTTGCTAGAAAAGCTATGAATTGTACCAGGAGCAACAAAAAGCGTTGAAAGAAAAAGAGAGAAAGAACAGCAGGATTTTGAGGCAGATGAGGGGTTCTAAGAGCAGTGGCTTGACTGAAAAGAAAATCAAAGAAATACAGAATTTTCAAAGATGTCAAAAGAAAAAAAGGTTTTGATTGCAAGGAGCTGGTGACCAACGAGTCGCGGAATGAAGCCCTGAAATGGCAGAAGGGTGGCATTGAAAGGGATCAAAGGGTTGAGATACTTGTGGCTTAGGTCATGATAGATGAGATCTGGCAATTGCGAATTGACCAAAAATGTAACGACTTCTTGAGAAACAACTCAGAAGCAAGCAGGGTCAAAGAAACAGTTTCTGATCTAGCAGGAGGTAACGCAAAATGAAGACAACTGTGCTGTTGTTTTCTACTTTCCGCTAATGTTTTTATATTATTTCTTTATTTGATTTTATATTTCCGAAAGTGGAAAGTCCACATGTAAAATCTATAAATGAGGGAAAAAAACTCTAGAAGAACTAAGGTCAAACAATTGGTTGTAACGAATTTTACGTAAGAAGTGAGGAGAGACATGGTTCAACAGTAGCTGAAACTCTAAGAAACAGTGTTTTAATAACAATAGATGTATCAAAAGAAATCGAATTTTATGTTGATTAAATAAAAAAAAACAAGTTTTTTTTAACTGAAAGTAAGGAGCGACATTAAAACTTAAAACGAACAAAAATTATTCCGTATATGAAAGGGGCTGTCCCCTCCTCAACGCCTGGCTCTTTACGCTAAAGTTTTTCATTGTTTAAAAAAAACAGATTTGTGAGAAAGTCAAACTTTAGCTTAAAGAGGGAGGCGCTGAGGAGGGGACAGTCCCTTTCATAATACCGAATAATTTCTGTTCGTTTTAAGTTTTAATGTCGCTCCTTACTTTCAGTTAAAAAAAACTTGTTTTTTTATCCAATTTTTGAATGTTTTTGAATGAATGCAGGTTTTGATCTTGGCTCACCGTACATGAATAATTAAAACAATATTTGCATATTAATTTACTTTTATTTGGTTAAATGACCTTCTCGAAACTTGTTTAATTTTATTTACGAACGTTTTTATTAGTAATAAATATACGTAACTTACGAATTGACTTACGTAACGAACTTCTATATTCATATATTTTTAAAACGTATATTAGGGGGTTCGCCCCCTAGTCAATACTTTGCTCTTTAAGCGAAATTTCAAATTTTGTTCCAATTCTTTAAAAATGACTGCTTAATCGCAAAGACCGTTGATTAGAATAAATAGCTCTTATGAAAGTACTAAAAAATCTTTGGCTTAAAGAGCGAGGTATTGACTAGGGGGTGAACCTAATAATATATGTAATATTTTCTGTTCGTTTAAAGTTTTGATGTTGCTGCTGCTACAGTTCAAAAATTTGTTTTTTTATATTTAATTTCTTATCTTTTTTTAAATAATGTTGGGAAGTCCGGCGTCCCCTTCATAGCAATGTCCCTTCCCCCATAAAAACTTCCTTCATGGAAACATCCTCCCACATAACCCCCGACCCATCCCCCCCCCCCACTACCAGGAAAAACATCCCCTGAAAACGTCTCTATACTTCCCAATAACCAATGCTATATGTTAACATAGGGTAAAGTTCATAACTATGACTATACAAAGAGATATGACAAGAGTGAAGTTACACTCTATTGTAGAAAATGCAACCCTGATATTGCAGCACATCAGGATAAGTATACTGTGAATTCGGATAATCTACCTACATTATTTGTTCTCGACAAATACCTATACTTAGTAGAAGATGAAATCTAAAAAGTAGAAAAGTCGTTTTTATCATGTATATACATTTTTTTCATTTATTAATAAACAATTTCACATACATTTTTAGAACATTTTATTCCCAGGGTACTAAAATCAATATTAAACATACTTGTAAATATATTTTCCTCTAGAAAGTTGTTTAATCAAGACAGGTCAACATAGATGTCGAGAAACTCCTTGTAGGTATAGCAATGATATCTGAACATGAAAAAGAGTAGTGCATGAAAACCACATGTCTTAGTCGCTAAATGCTGTAATCTTCGTTGATTTTGAATAATAGTTTCCCCACTGCTTTCAATAAAGTTGTTGATGTATGGAGTGTAGAATTAATACGATAGGCCAAGAGGATAAAAAAATTCGATAATCTTCATTGTTTGTAAGATGCATAGCCACTGGCATGTCTTCGAACTCGACAGACTGCTATTAACAATGATTAGGGCATTACTAACATTTGGCCGTTTTTCAATGAATTCCAATGGTATGCAATAGGACTCGTACCGAGACGTGTATGGATCCATATTAAATGCGTCATTATTTGTTTTGTATTCATGGTGCTAGGTCTAGTAGAACACTGCCGTCGGGTGTGATTTCCCAATAGGTTTCAAATTGACTCAATGATATTAGCGTGATACTTTCAGTCAAAGCATCGGCAAATGTATACTCTAAACTTACATTCCCCGTTCGTAATTTGCTCATATCCTGGGTCCCCGACAGGTCCAAAACAATTACACCATGATTTTTTGAAAACATTGAATCCGTTATTCCATTTTCAAATAGTTGAGAGTCATGATCTAGGGATTGCATGGTCAACTCGTAAATAGTTCTATAGGATTTTTTGTCAAATGATAGAGTGTACAGTGGAATACCATTCACTTTGCACACAAGGCTAGATAGACCAAACAAATTGTAATCATGGGGGGATTCAGTCCAGGATCCAACGGCACTGCCACTCTTCACAAAGGCCAAAACCAATTTTGATGGGATTTCTCCATTGATAAATGATGAATCGCTATAGCTACGAGAGCCGGTGGCAATGTGACGTTGATTGGTGATCGTATGGGGGACAAGAAGTTTAATGTTGTTGCCATTTGCTCTTAGCTTTTCCACTGCCAATGCAACAGAGCTCATAACCTCTTTTTTTCGGACGTGGAGAATTGCCGATGTGATAATGACATTTTCATCGGGTGCTGCAGGAAGTGTTTTTCTGAAAATGAAATTCGATGGGGCTAGTTACAACTTTATGTCAATCTTGACAATTGGGGTAGCCATTGGGATACTTTGAATATCTCATGATTTAATTTTCCAACCAAATGATACTCCTGGCTCACTGCAGTAGTCAACTCACCGTCAGTATCAACACCTGATCGATATTCATAGCCCAAGGATTGTCCTCTCAACTCCTTGTATGCCTTTGGTGTCATCATCATAAATTGTATGTAGCTTGCATAGTTGGATAAATTATTGCTAGTGCTCACCCATGTTCCATTAATAAATACATTAATTTGTTTGAACAGATTGTGTAGAATACAGTTTTCGTAGGAGAGACCATAGGCATCAGTTGGAGATGTATTATCTGACTTTTTCTTCACCGCAACATTTAAATCAATAAATGTTGATGATAAATCAATGAAATAGTCTTCATTGGAATATATTTGAAAGTGTATATTTTCCAAGAGGGGTCGCTGGGGGTGAAATTGTTCATAATCACCGTACTTGACACTGACATCAACATTTTCAGCATTGAACAGATTCAATGAGGAACTGATTGATGGATGCAATTTCTTATGGGGGAGATAAGTCATCTTAAGAGAAAAAATCCTTCTTTGATCTAACAATCGCTTTGTTTTTCTTCTTCTTATTGGTCTTCCTTGTTTTATTTCTCAAAGTCCTTGTTGATGTCCTTCGCTTCCCGCCTGGGTAGAGACTGATGAGTGAATGACGCGCACGCATCCTTTTCAATCCCTCCCCATTTTGCCGAGATTATAATTGCTCACCAAGGGCTCTTGCTGAAGATCTAATATTTTCCTTAACACTCTCGTTGAAATTATTCCCTGAACCCCAGTCCTGTAGTGTTGAAGCAGCAAAATTTGATGCAGCAGGTACAAGATATTTTCTGTCAAGGAGTAGTGCAGAACGAAATAGCCTAGCAAACCAGCTACCAAGACCATAGCCAGACATTGTAGTACGCCCCTTGTATTAGTCCAATCCATTGCCTATTTGACGTGGACTCAGAGCACCAACATAGCAATCGATATCGGGACAGATAACTGGAATTCTTCTATTGTTCATTTTAGGTGGTGTCGCCAACAATGGGTCGAAAATGACATGTAATCACTGCTAAGCCTTTTGTTATCTCTAAAGGATCACCCAATTCACTTCTTAGTGTTAACTGACAGAGTTCCAAATACGAAGTGTTTACAGGAACATACTGAAGATGCTTTATATTATAGTGATGAACAAGTTCATGGGTTTTTTTTCGTTCAAGAACACGTAGGAGGGGGACATTTGAATTACCTACTCTCGATGTTTCTACAAGGAATGCACAGAGAAATATGAAAGATTGGAAGGCGAAAGCAGGTGAATAATTAGCAACAAAAACTTGATCAATGCAGGAAACAGTGGCAATATTTTCCCCATTTATCACATTCTGTTTAAAGCAATGAACGTGTTTTAGATTATCATGGAAAATTATCTTTTGCGTGTCAACAGGCGAGGTAGTGTAAATCCTCTCGTGTGCCAATTAATAACCAAAAAGGAATGTACCATTCCTGCGATAAGATATTTTTGTATCCATTGTACGACTCAAATCGGTCATATTATCGTAGTCAATATATTTCAATTTAATATGTGGATATTCGCTAGATTTAAGTGCTTCAACCCATTCATAGTCGACAAAGAGTGACCAATCGAATTGTATAACTCTTATATCATACACACGATCCTTTCTCAGGATGTCATAGGTATTTTTGAGAATACAGTCGACAAGAGCCACTTCATACGCTTCGTCAAATTTGATGGCGGGGAAGAGTTTCGTCCAAAAATAACTTGTTTTATTCAAGTCATTGTAGAGAGGATCGGAAAGATTGGACATAAAAGTTACATAGAAATCATTGGGCACTGTCAATATCTTCAACACTGATCCAAGAATCAAAATCAGAGTTTTATCCTAGCCAATGAACAATTAATTGTTTCCTACCTCTGTGAGTAAAAGTATTTAATATATTTTCGATTTGATAGATTCCTCTATTATTTATAACTTTTTGTAGTTCGTACTCATAGAAGCCTCCAAGAATCTCTTCATCTGTATTATCGCGCAAACGATAAATTATGGGTCTAGTGTCTAGGATTTTTGCCACTTTAAAAAGTTCTGTGGACCACAAGTAATTACTCTTTTCAAAAACATTAGTTGTTTTATTAATTCGAACAGTATCCCCAACATTGAATTTTTTCTTCTTGACACTTGTTTTATTGGAACATTGTTTAAGAAAAGTGTCAATTGTATCATGATCAGAATGAAGAACTTCCGCTGGGGTTGAATTGGACAATGATCGATGAGGTCGTTGATTATAAATCACCATAATTTTATCTAAATCATGAATAAAAGCAGATGTATTTTTCAATGTGCAATATCATGAAATTAAAAGTCGAATAGTTCTTATCAATCGTTCAGCCAATGCAGCCCATATAGGACTATGACTATTATTGACCATTGCATTATATTTTGCTAGTACTTTTGCAACACGGGGGCTAAAAAATTCACTACCACGATCAGTTTGAATTTTTTTATATGAAACCTTTTCGAGAATACTTTCTATAGCCTGATCAACTTCAACATCGCTCTTTGACCGCAAAAAAATTGCACTGGCATATCGACTAAAAGTGGTGATTTCCAGAAAAACGTACCTGTGCGATAGACTGCAACACCTCTAAATCTCATCTAGAGTGAGGTGATCTTATTACTATATATGCAATAGGGAAAAGGCGGTAATATTTTGATAATAACTAGAACAAATTCAATGACATTTATGCTTAGTGTACACTGTTTCAGTTTTAAAATAACATTGTAAATTTTAAATACGACCACCAGTGACTTTGGAAAGAGTGGTGGGGAACTTAAACTCCCCACTTCACCAATATTTTCTTAAACACCTTTCAGAACTTCAACCATTTTGAACGTAAACGTGTAGTGTAACATCCGCTACCCTTTTGTATACTGGTGGTTGGTTGTGGTGGTGACGTTGAATTGATACGTCTTCGCTTTTGTCTAGCTATCAATGGTGTACTGCCCGTCTTTATTATCAAGTTTCCACTAAGTGTGCTAGTATTTTCAAAAATTGATTTAAAATAATCTTCTTCTTTGTCATGTTCAAAATTTAATGGTGTTGTTGAAGACGATGGTACATGTTCATTTTTTTTTTTGAATTTGCCTATTGCTAATAAGGCTTATGGGGGAGTTTAAGGTATTTAGAAAGTTGTATAGATGAATTTCAAATAATAATAGTCCTTTACGATTTGTAACCGTATCATAGATTAAATCAAATATATCATAGTGCTTGGCCTGAGTCACTATCCTATTTTCACTTTAGTAAACTTGATCATGGTCCTGAGTCCTGTAAATGAGATAGTTTAGATATCGTTTAATATTTTCAAGATATTTTTTGGGACTTTTAATTCCGATTGTCAACACAGATGATTACCATTCCCTTATATTTAATTGTGTTCCAGCAGCAGCAGAAGAATCTTGAGGAGATGATTCTTTTTTTCGATCAATACCAATGGCCTTCGCACGATAGGGTTTATGTTTGTCCACTCGGCGAAGTGCATCCTGAAATAAAAGCATTTTTTTATCATCCTCAGCAGTATCGTTATCAGCGAATTTGATCTGGTTGTCTTCGGATCGCTTGAGAGTGTAAAAAGCAGGTACTATCTATGTCAATTTTTATGTTTTTGCCATCTATATAAAACTTCTTAACGGTCAGGCAATAATTGGCGACAAAAGTGTAGAAGAGCAACCGGCCGCCTGAAGAAGTCATTTCCTTTTAAAATTCTTTCCTTTGTTTTTAGAGGCCAATGTATGTACAATGGAACGATGTTGCTTTGCCTGTTGCTTAACTACTTCTGGAAGTTGAACATTGCCCTCGGTAAAATTTAAACAAAGTTCAGATATTAGATTAATGAAATAATTGTCAATACCATGTTTGAGTATGGCTTTCCTAAGTGGGGGTTTTGAAGTGCTTAGAACTGAAAATAAATGTCTATTTTCATGTAGTTTCTTCAGTTTCCTGATAGCAACTAATAGGTCTTTCTACTGTTCACGGGGAGATATACTGTAATTTCATTGTCAAAAATATCTTTGACTACACGCAAATCCTCGGGTGTATTTTGATTAAGATCCAATAGGATATAGCCGTAGGGTTTATTAGTTGCCTGACTGTATGCTGAGAACAGAAATTTGGAGGTGCCTGGATGGATTTGTTTATTGAGAGTTATTAGCGAGCTAGAATCACGAATAACTCTGTAGATGATATAGTAGGTGCAGTTCAATGCAAGTGTTCGCATACATTTGCTCTGATGAAAGAGGTTGTGTAGAACCAGGGTAATGGGAATCTCTTCATAATGAGAGCGAACAGAGAGCTATTGCAAAATTTTCTGGGGGTAGTGTTCAATAGATTCAGCTAGATCGTCAATAGTCATTAAAGAGTTTCGTTAGACGGTGCTGAAGATATCGAGTTCCTGCATATGTTGTACCCGCACAAATCCCGTTATAGCAAACTCTTTTATTTTATTGTGTGACTCCTACCAAATTCTGTAACAATAGTAGATTTTTTTTGGCTTTTCCACAAACATTATATCGCAATTTTTAAATATTTTAGCTAAGAGTGTTGTTTTGCTTGACATTGAGTGCCCACACAAAAACAATCTGAATGTTGTTTTAAATTGATACATGTTTCTTTCAACAGTTTACCCGGACAACTAACTGTAGACTATAGCTGTCTAATGACTAAATGATTTCCATATTAGTCCGTTCAAGAATAATAATGAGAAGAAGAACAATAAAGAATCATATTTCTTGCATTATAAAAAGCGCTTTACAGAAAACAAAGAAAAATACACTTTTTTTAAAATTCATTTATAATAAAAAAACATTAATTTTAAAAAATGCACTAGAAAAAGCACTTTAATAAATATACTTTATTTATAATTACACCATCTAATGAAAAAAAAACACTTTTTTACATCACTTTTTTTAATTTGAATGCAACATGTATATTTACAAAAGTAAAAAAAAATCTACTCTAAGTAAAAAAAAAGATAACTTTGGTAGTAGCGACGCACCCCCCGCTGGCGGCTGACCGGGCGCCCCCCCCCCCTTGGGCCGCGAGTCACCCCCCCAGGTTGCGAGGCCCCTCCCCCCAAGGTTTTGGGAAAAATTTATTGGACTTTGCTCAAACCGAGACTTTCCCTATGGCTTACACATTCAGCTCGGTCGGAAGTTAAATAGTGCCCCAAAGGGAGGGTAGTCACACCGTCTTGACAAACATAGACCTTGTCGGAAATCGTACTCATGGGCAATTTTTTCTATATTTACTGTGAAGTTTCTGTAGTTGAGTGAACGAATTGCCAACAATTTGGATCGTGGAATTGTATTTTGAACAATACAATTCCTATATATGTCCATGTCGAAATTCTTATCCACATAGCGCGTGGGTACTCCTTTGCAACGTTTTTTGATTTCCTCGTCGTGTGCCTGTATAAAGCAACACCTTCGGACTTACAAACTTACCACGGGAAATCATGTCGCTTCCCGCTTCTGATTTAAACAATAAAAGCTGATTTGGCATCCGACGTTTCATTAGCTATGGGTAAAGCCCACTCCAATTGGTGTAGTCCATCCGGGAGCTGATGATTTCACCGTGCGCCAAATCATCAATTAGGTTTGGGGTTTTCACTTTTAGCAGTGGAGAATCTGTGTCCCCGTAGTAGACCTCTGCTTGCCCCTTCTCCAGCCACTGTACCCTAGCCACATTGTAGTAGAATTCCAACATGAGCTTATTAGAAATCTCCAAGATCGCACTTCCTGCAGCAATATTTTTATTCAGGACAATGCTTCTTCTTTTTTCTATTCAATAGTACCATGTCCGGGCCAATGATTGAAAAGAAAGTGTAATTTGGATCTGAAATAATACGAACACATTGTTTGGGATCGGTCACAACGTCAAAACGATTCCTATTTCGAACACTCTCGAAAATTTTATAAAAAGTAGAATTAAAAATGAGCTTATAAATTTCTTTTTCGGCTTTTTTGTGCGCTTCAGAATGTTTCTTAACAAAAGTGTCAACAAAGGTTTTCAGATAGGGTTTTTTGGCTAAACTGGAGGGTTCTATGAACCTTTGTGACGTTGAAATCGTCGTTGCACATCCATTTTAAAGCCACACGATGTACAACAATATTTTTCTTCGGCAGAAGGTCAGCAATAAGTTTTTGTTTTGAAGGTGACCAATGCAATCCGTCCACCTCGACTAAACGTCTGTTGCAGGGGCTCAAAGAGTCCCTAGTCATAGGTCTATTGATGCATGGAAAAAAATCCTTTACTGAATCGTGAAGCTCAACTGGTGTCTCCCCATCAATTTCAAAAAAAACATCCAACCGGCCCATTCTCCTCAACACTGTCAATGTTGGGGAAATGGGGAGCTTGAGGGTCATTGAGCCATTTATAGTAATCGCAGGGCAGTTCATAATGGGACATGGCCGAGGGGTAGAGAAAATTCATATCAAGGAAAACTGCATCTGATTTTGTCCCCGTCTTCTCTCCAGTTGGATCAGTTTCCAAGATACGATCCCCGTGAAAAACATATCCACCCCTCATTAACCTCTCGATGAACAGGTGCTGATCGATTTCGGTGATCAGCCTGGATTTTTCCCCGCTAATGCTCACTGTGAGGTTCATTATCGGATGAGGAGATAAAAAACAGCCCATCTAATTAAAATTAAAGTTTTTGCGGAATTTTATCATATTTTTACTTATAATGTGAAGAAAAGTTGGAACGTTCTTCGATAAACTCTATTTTCACATTACAAACCCAATTTTACATCCTCGATCGGTCAACACTTTTTTGGCAGAACTGCATTCATCGAAGGTGCGCCGACGATCGTATAGACTGTCGTAAAACGATCAGATCGATGGAATAGTTTCCTCGGTGAATCTCGACATGGAACAGTAATAATCATAAGGATAGATGCCCTTGACCGTCAACAAATCATATAAATCATTTGGAAATTGTTGCTTGAGAAGGCGGGAAAGTGTTGCAGCCGTCATTGCTTTTCTGCACTTGAATTAATTCAATCAATGATTTAGGGAAAAAACTTTAGGATTTTAATAAACGGATTTTATTCATATACTCAACATTGTTTTCTACAAGTGTCATCATAAATTCCGAAACAAGCAATTCTTTCAACTATTTAGGAAGAATTTTGTTGGAAAAAATGTCTATTACCCATGCGTCATCAACTGTTCCATTTCTTTGAATAGCCGCAATTGCTGGTAGCACATACTTCAGATCGTAGTTAGAATTATGTATAAAAACCGGAAGAAAGAGTTGTGGATTAATTTTTAAATTAAATGAATTGTGAGCCCACCCCGGAAAGTTACTTTTCCCCGTTGAATTGGGGTCAATAAGATGATTTTGATCCTGGACAGTGTCTTTTGGGGCAAGAACACCCTTAAAAACCCAAAAAATTGTCCCCTTTTCTAGTGCCAGTTGCTCCTTATCTGATAATGACATTGGGTAGTTGGTGTGACGCAATCGTGAAATTGCACCGTTCGCTTTTTTTATTAAAGACACCAATAACTTCTCCATGCTACCCTCCTCATCCATAGCTCAAAAAACTCTTCCAGCTGCATTTTATTGCTGGAATCGCGACGGGCATGCGCATAGGAACAAACAACCAGTTTGTGTTCCTTGACTATATTTGGCCTTGATAGGTCTGATACCTCCACCGGTCTTGATTCAAAATCTAAAGATACTTTATCAACCTGTAGAAGGGAATTTTGTAAGTTTTTAAATTGTAAAGTATCTTTGCCTTCTGCCGGCATTTCTATTCTTTGATTGCCATGAATTTTGCAATATCTCATGTGATCCGTGAATGTTAGCTCAGATCTAAATGAGGAAAGGCACATGGGGCAAAAGTGACATTCTCCTTTGTTCTCGCCTTGGGATAAGAGTCGACTTATTGCCGTAACGGGGAAAAAATGACCATAGGAATTTACATCTTTGGGGGGCTCATAAATATCCCAAACCCAATTTTTAACATTATCTACCAACGGTGTCCTAAGTGAATATAAAAACCCTTTTTTATTCGATTTCTCTCTCCCATCTACAAAATCCGTGTCATACTGGAGAACATCCACCCCCAACCCAAGATGTTCGTTTTCTTTTTCAAATATGGTTATTTCATTCAGGGACACCGGATACTTTCCCTCTAAACAGTCAATATTTACCTTAGGGAAATTGTCTCCACCATTACGTACAAGTCTGTCGAGATTTTACATTGTTGACTTATAATTCAATGTTTTATGGGCTGCTGCTAAAAATGCATATTTAAAGCCCTGCAGCCCAGTTTTAAAATTGAAACCTTGAACTTCTCCTGTAGCCGACAAATCTGGATGGCATTTTTTTTTTGTTACCCTGCCCTCCCCTTAAAATAAAGTTTTTTTTTTAATCTACTGAGATTCAGATCCATGTGTTCAATATATAAAATTGTGGACCCACTTCCCCTCACGTTAAACGTGTCAAAAGTTAATATTAATTTGTTGACCTAATTGAAAAAGTTACCCTCAAATGCATTTAGATCAGAATTAAAAGTTTGATTGCCAGTTGAAAAATGAAAATAAAAAATGTCCCCAGATGTCCCCTTTTGTAAATAAACTTTTTGATTTACCGATGCTTTAATCCCCTCCCTGACCCCCACCCCCCCTTTCTGAATCTGAATATCAATAAGTGCTCGAATTCAGTCGATGTAGGTATGAAGAACATTTACAGGGTCTGTTAAAATGACACCCCCGTCAACCAGGTTTTCCTCGGGGGGATTAAAATCTACCCTTTGTGTTTGCAAGTGACCTAGAGCAGATTCCAACAAATAAAATTCACGTAGTTCCGGGGATGTGACACTATTTTGATGTCCTGCACCTATTTGCAGAGGACCTAATTCATTAATAGTAAAGTCATCGTCAAAAATGTCCCCGGAAACAGTAGGTCCAACAATTTGCATAAGGTTGTCCATTTCTTCAGTTGGAAATAGAAAATCCAGGGGGATACTAAATGACATACCTTCACTAACATCATCTGGCGAGAGGGGACAATTACCCATGATATTTTGAAGTCCTGGGCCAGGGAAGGCAGTTGTTTTCGTAGCTTCCCCCTGAAACTAAATTGAATGGATTGAGTTTTTTTCTTTGAGGAAAGTTTTATCACAATTATAGCACACTATTTATTTTGTTTCTTAGTCGGATTTGTATTTATCAAACAATTGTTTTTTTTTCTTCTTAATTGGATTCATATTTATCAAACAAATGCATTATAAATTACAAAATTTTGCTTATATCACACACGCACACACACATCGCAACGTTTGACTAATAGCAATAAAATACGGTAAAAAAATCAACTCAATAATTGTCTTAATAGCTCATTAAAAAAACTGACTCTTTTTTTCCTACAAATCTAGTCATCCATAAAAAATAGCGATCAGACTAGAAGCAGATTCCTTTTCCTACAAATCTATCCGTTTAATGTTTTTTTTTCTTAATTGGATTCGTATTTAACAATCAAATGAATAATGAATTACAAATTTATGCTTATAGATTTATTTATAAAAAAGGTGCAAAATTACTTAAAAATTTTTTTAATAGCACACACACACACACACACACACACACACACGCACACACATGCGCACACACGTTCACACACACACACACACAATCGCACACACATTGCAACGTTTGACTAGTAGCAATAAAATACAGTAAAAAAAATCAACTCAATAATTGTCTTAATAGCTCAATAAGAAAAGTGACTCTTTTTTCCTCCAAATATAGCCATCCATAAAAAATAGAGATCAGACTAGAAGCAGATTCCTTTTCCTACAAATCTATCCGTTTAATGTTTTTTTTTCTTAATTGGATTCGTATTTATCAAACAAATGCATAATAAATTACAAATTTTTTATTATAACATTATTTATAAGACAGGTGCATAATAAATTACAAATTTTGTTAATAGCACACACTCACACACACACACCCACACACACACACACACACGTACACGCTCACACACCCACACTCACACACTCAAACACTATCACACACACACACACACACACACAAATTCGCACACACGCACACGCACACACGTTCACATACACACACACACACACACGCACACACACATGCGCGCACACACACACATAAACACACACGCACATACACACACACACACACACACACACACAAACTTTTACGGTGTTGAAAAAATGGCGAGAAGAAAAGACTAAAAAAAATGGAAAGAAATAGGTTGATATTTCTAAAACCATGTAGAAAGTAAAGGTAAAAATGCTCACATTTCCATATTCCGGCTGGACTTTTGTACCAGATGGTCCTGGTAGCGCGTGTTGGAGGATGGACGGGGTGGTGACATCCGTTTCTTGTATAGATGTGGTGGCGGCTGCGATGTCACTGGCTTGGGGGGTTGGAGCAGTGGGGCTCACCATCATGTGAGCAGCCGCCCATTCTCTTTTCGGTTTTTGACCAGACTGTGTTCGCGTGGCCCTGGATGGCTCAGCTATCTCCATTTGCTGCATTGGAGTAACGTCATTAGCCTTAGCTCTCTTTTGAGGGGGAGAGTAATTGTAGGAATCCTCCTCCTTAAAAAGAAGGCAAAATTTAGTATGGAAAAACAATTCCCATTTTTACAGAAGAAAAAATTTAGTACCCCCCCCCCCCCGTTGCATCAAATCCAATGCAATGATTTAAAATATAGATCTAAAAAATAGTCAGCCATAAATATGCTATAATTAACAGCTAACCAAACACTAAACTTCAGTGTTGCGTTTCGGAATGACCACATTAGTTTTCTTGTCAAAGGGTATACATGTTATATATACCCCCCCCCTTCCTCCCCTTACTTTTCATGCGAAGAAATAGTTTGTTTTTCACCTCACAACAAAGGTGTTAGAATTGATACATTGCTCCCCTCCCCCGCCTTATATTCTTATAAAAGCCTTTTAATCATCAAATACAATTGAAAATAGATTGTCTCGTCTAATTAGGCCAAAATACAATCTCTCTTTCTTCAAAGCGTTTAGAATTACACGTTTCCATTCCTTTGTTTTCTTAATTCAGATAATGCGCATGCCAAATGTTGTTTTGAAATCGCTCCCTCTTGTAAAAAAGGTTAAACACAGGTGGTTTAATTTAGACCGGAAAAAGACAGCACATTTTAAATGCACGATGGGAAAAGGTCATTTTGAACAAAAGAACTATTTCTAATGAATTAAACTTGTAAACAGAGAGGTGGGGGGAAGATGTGGGTTTACAAAGTGGAAAAAAGTGCGTATTTTTACGTTTTTTAGCGACTATAATCATCATATTTTAGAGTTTGTATTGTTGGGGGGGGGGCTATGCCCCCTGAAATTTGAATTTACTTGAGGGGTGGTAAAATTATTTTATTTGGAAATAAATTAAGAAAATTTAGTAAACTGTACTCACATTGTAAATCGATATATCCATAGCTTCAAAGTCAATAATATTTAATGTATTATCCATGGTATGTTAAAACATTATGAAAATTTAATCGTAACGCATGAGTATTTTATACAAAATCTCAAGGACGAATGAAAATCACTCCTTTTTATTTGTTTCCAGTCACCAGTCGAGTTATCGTATATGGAGTAACCTCCACTGTCTCTGATTGGCCCTAAAAAGTGGGGGTTGTCTAAAAAAAACCAGTCTGGTTGAAAACGTGGATTTTAAACAAACTTTTGTGGGGAAACCCCGCTCGTACTGCTCGCTTTCTTTCAATGTGCACGTAAAACTGTATATTCTTGTAGGCGTCAATTTATTCGCGAATGTAGTCGTCAAACCTTTAAGGGAACATAAGGCAAGCAAATAGCATGTAGTTTCAAAACGTGTTTAATCGCGTGTAGAGGTCCCATAGAGTAGCATTGGAAGGAACAGAGCACTATAGAATACCATGGGAGGGAACGTACACTCCTAGAATAGCATAGGAAAGAACATAGCGCTATAGAATAGCATGGGTGGGAACGTAAACTTCTAGAATAGCATAGGAAGGAACATAAACTCCTAAAATAGCATAGGAAGGAACAAAGCGCTATAGAATAGCATAGGAAGGAACATAAACTCCTAGAATAGCATAGGAAGAAACATAGTGTCTCCAAATAGCATTGGAAGCAACATAGCGTCCCCAAATAGCATTGGAATGAACATAGTCCTATAGAATAGCATAGGAAAGAACATAAACTCCTAGAATAGCATAGGAAGAAACATAAAGTAAGCAAATCCATAAGTACATGCTCTGGAAAGGTACCAAGGAACATAAGGCAAGCAAACAGCACAGGAAGAAACATAAACCAAGCAAATCCATAAGTACATGTTCTGGGAATGTTTTCCTATAGCTTCACGCAAATAGCAAGGTAATTCCTATACGTCTGTGCAAATAGCATGGTAATTCCTATACGTCTGTGCAAATAGCATGGTAATTCCTATACGTCTGTGCAAATAGCATGGTAATTCCTATACGTCTGTGCAAATAGCATGGTAATTCCTATACGTCTGTGCAAATTCATTAGATGCATTCTTTTAAAGTTCATAACTTTCAGCCCTCCCTCTGGGAACTTAGGGGGATCTAGTCATCCTAAAAGACATGCTTATAATATTTTCGAACATGCTGAACAAAATGGCTATCTCAAAATTTTGATCGGGTGACTTTGGGAATAAAGTGAGCATGTGAGGGGGCCTAGTTGCCCTCCATTTTTTTGGTCACTTAAAAAGGGCACTAGAACTTTTAATCTCAATTCCAATGAGCCCTCCCACGATATTCTAGGACCACTGGGTCGATACGATCACCCCTGGGAAAAAAGAAAAAGAAATAAAAAACAAATAAACACGCACCCGTGATCTTTCTTCTGGCAAAAAATGCAAAATCCCATATTTTTGTAGATAGGAGCTTGAAACCTGTACAGTAGGGTTCTCTGATACGCGAAATATGATGGTGTGACTTTCATTAAGGTTCTATAACTTTTAGGGGGTTTTTCCCCCCTTTTTTCAAAAATCCACCAAGATTTCTCAGGCGCGTAACTTTTGATGGGTAGGACTAAACTTGTTGAAACTTATATATTTGAGATCAGCATTAAAATCTGATTCTTTTTATGTATCTATTTTTATCAAAATACCGTTTTCTAGAGTTTCGGTTACCATTGAGCCGGGTCGCTCCTGACTTACAGTTCGTTACCACGAACTGTTTGATTCAAATATATATAAAATCCTAAAATAAATAAATGAATAAAATATGAAAGTTTAATGTTAACTATAAAAGCTATGGGACTGAGAATATTTGCCAATTTTCGGAAAAGGGGAGAAACACCTGTAAAGATCAAGCAATCTCAATGAAAATCACAGAATCAAATGAAGCATATCCGAGAACCCAGCTTCTATATACAAAACGTTGAATTTTGCATATTTTGCCAGAAGAAGGATCTCGAATGTGTGTTTATTCTTTTTTTTTCAGGATTGATCATGCTGAACCAGTGTTTCTGGAAGATCGGAAGAGGGTTCATTTGATCGGAAATCGAAAGTTCTAGTGCCTTTTTTAAGTAACCAAAAAGATCGGAGGGCAGCTATCCCCCTCCCACGTCCCTTTTTCCCAAAGGTCGTCCGATCAAAATTTTGAGTTAGACTTTTTGTTCAACATAGTTGAAAGGTCCAGTAACTATGCCTTTTAGGATAACCTGATCTTCCACAGACGGTAACTATCCGACATGATTTGAAAAACTATCAGAAGCTAAAGTATTTTTTAAACGGAAGTATGCTAAGGAGAATTTTTCAGGCGGAATTGTCTGCAAGAAATTTCCCTGGGAGATTTTCAGCGAGGATGGAATTGTCCAGGGTAAATTTGTGGATGGTAGGGAGCAATTTTACGTGGGAGGAACTTTAATTTGGGAAAACTAGTTTTCTCAACTGAAAGTAAGAAGCTACATTGAAACTTGAAACGAACAGAGATTAATCTGTACGTGAGGGGGCTCCCCTTTCCTCAATACCTTGCTTTTTATGCTAAAGTTTGATTTTTTGTCCCAACTCTTTAAGAACGACTCCTTAAGCACAATGACCGTTTAATCAGGGTAATTAGGGTAATAAGCTTCTTTAAAAGTATGAAAATACTTTAATGTTAAGAGCAAGGTATTGAGGACAGAGCACCCTCTTCACGTACAGGATCATTTCTATTCGTTTTAAGGCTCAATGTTGCTCCTTACTTTCAGTTGATTTTTTTACTTAATACCTTATAAAAGCATACTCCTTCCGTGATATTATGAATCTCAGGTAGCCTCTTAGTTATCACTGGGACTGCGATCATGGAGATATAAGTCTAAATCATTTTTCCCCTTTTATTACATGAGATTAAAATTGACATGCAGCGATGTGAAATGTCTACTCTATTCGTTTTCCCCCCTACAGACATGTGTCATTTCTTGTTGTATTCAATGCTTTTTATTTTTCATAGCTATTGCTTAGTTGATTTAAAATGAGGATCGTTCACCATTCAGATCCCGTGGTCTAGATTTTGATAAATGAAGAACCCCCTTCTTCCTTTACTAACCGTCACATCAGGAGTTTGCTGAATATTGTTTGGCAGAACCCTCACTCGACGCCGAGATGGTTCTGCTTCTAGCACAAGCAGAAGAAAGGAAGAATTTAATTATTGAGGCTTTCTTATCTTGGCTCTATACTAAGGCAGGAGTCTGAGAATTGCGAAGTGCTGTGAAAATTGTGGTTTAATCAATTATAACGTGTTAATTTTGCTCCTTCATGTATGTTTATCACGAATTTCCCTTTCTGTAACTAGAGCTAGAGTCCCACATACCACTGCCTTGCACCTTTCTATCTTCCAAGGTACAAAGCTACGAACAGGCTTAGACAGTTCTTGAACTCTCGAGTTCTAGCCAAAAAAGTTTTAATCTTCATTTCCCAATGTTAACCCACGAACACCTGCTACTTTCAATTGCAGGACTCGTTAATAGAACCTCTTTGTGGCTGAATAATTGCACACTCTCCAGAAAAATCCTCTCTTTTCTGCTCTATGCTCGATTGTTTGAAGCCGTAAAACTTCCCATTCCTTAGTGCTTTGCAGTGAAGTCAACCCTTTCGGAGTCGATGTGACTGACGTGTTCGGGTTGCACATTGCTCTACCAACAGGTTGATAAGGCTCATTCAACAAATTCAAACTGGCCGTAGTGGCTAAACCCTTTGCACCTTCCTAAGAATATAAAATTACCTTCTTGGCAAAATATGTCTTTATCAGTAAAGCAAAACTAAAAATAAACAAAATGGAATGTGTTATCCCATTCTTATCGCAATGATGTTGACAACTTACATTTTGATGCTCTTATGACATCTCTTTAGAAACACATCTTGAATTGCATACATAAATAACGTTCAATAAAAAGTGCAAAGTCTTTATTTGACTTTCATTTTCACATCAAAAATAAATATAGAATATTTTAAAAGGTTGGATATGCAGTGCCGACATAGGTTTCACCGTTCTGTTTGAGATCATAGGTCTGTACGCTGAAAAATTGGCCATTGGCAGCAACTGGGCATCTTGAATTGGGTCTTGTGACAAAACAGACGGTGTATAGAGACAGTTCTAATTCAGGACTAGTACCGACAAGAATTGAGCTGATGGCTTTATTGTATCCTTGCCATTGCATTGACATTTCAATCAAAGTATTCTAGAAAACAATTTAGTTCAATTAGAATAGTGTTGGGCCAAAAACAGAAGAGTGGATCTCTTACTTCTATGATTTAAACTGAAATCGGGGATTTGGTACCCTGGCCAGTGCTCTTTGGGATCTAAAAATAGTGTGACAGTTTTCTCATTTCGAGACCCAGAGGCATCTAAAGTCAGAATAACAACTTCGTAATCCCAGCACCCTTGGAAATCCAATAAATTGGATTTCAGTTCTGATAGTTTTTTTTTAAAGGGTTCCGAAGGGGGGGGCAGATTCTTTTTTGGCACTAGTCCTCGGTAAGAGCAATAAGGGATTATTTGTAGCACGCATAAGTTTTAAATCTTATGGCTTTGCATTTCTGGCTCTTTGGAGGGGGGGGGGGTAGGGGATCCAAGATATTACATAAACGAATTTTTGCTACCTATACTCTTCGATGCATATTATTGACTTGTGTTTTTTTTAGAAAACTGATTTTCGCAGGGGATGATCCTATGGATGCCCATCAGATGGACTATCATGTTATCTACATTACATTGCTACACTGCTTTATTCCTGAGCCCCAAAATTAGGAAGTTACTGTCCAGACTTCAGATCCATAGAGGCCCTACCCGGTACCAAAAACCATGGCTTTATTCTTTCGATGATGATTCAGAAAGTGATTAAGCTTTTTATTCCACTGCAGTAATACGGAAATACGGAATACGGAAAGGGGCAAGTTGTACATCAAAAACTTACACGAGAGCAAGAAAAGATGAAAAAAAAATACTTTGGGGTTTTTCTCAATACTAAAAATATGTTTGTTTGAAAGTTAAGACAGAGGCTATTTTGCAATTAAAATCTCCAAATTCTAACAATTTTCATATCTGACCAAAAGAGGTATAACAATTTTGGAAAGTATTAGAATCCTTAGATTATCTACGAACCAAATACTACATAGGAAAGTAAACTGGATCCATCGATCAAGCACATAACTGTCTTGAGGATTGTTATAAATATCACTTCGAGAAAAATCATCACCTAACTCGTTTTCAATTACGACAGCCGTAGTGGAAAATTCCATTGGTTATACTCAGAGATGCGTAGGAAAATGCGACACCAGACCTCCTTCATTAATTCACAGGAAAAGGAAATATCAACCACAATAGGGAAACAAAAAACATTTCAATACTTGAATAACTTAATATAACAGAAGAATAAAAAAGACTAATCTTTGTCAAATCACTGGAATAAAAAAAAAGCAGAAAATACTCGCATATATTGCAATTGCACACTCGTAAATTCTCATCAGTGAACACAAGCTCAGATCATGAATAAACCAAAATATCATAGAGCAAAAATATCGACATTTTTTAGCCTGACCTTCCCCATGAAGAGCCAGGAGCGTTCTTCATGTATAATCACATATGCAAAAGGATATATAATCAGTATACTGATTATAATATACCGATCTACATGTGAAAGTGCTCGTAGTTTTGAGTTTGACTCACAATGTATGGTTTTTAGTTAGGGTTTTGTAATGGTTTGATAAACTAGCAGATATCTAATGTATATTAGAATTTGAAACTTAATATGCAAAATAATTTAGTATTTAACCTAAGAACTTCCATGTGTCATTAATTAAAACTCATTTCTACCAGTATTAATCTTTAATTCTAAAAAGATCTCCTAAGTGAGGACAATAAACTTGATCGCTTAATTTTTAGCGTTTGGTTTGGTATCCACGTTCAGTTTTTTGTCTTATCCTTTACATAATAATAATAATAATAATAATAATAATAATAATAATAATAGTAATAATAATAATAAAAATAATACTAATAATAAGAAATTTATTATAAGCCAAAAAAATAGCCATACAGCACAGTCTTCTTAAATACACTCCACGAGAAAAATAACATAAATATCTACCTTCTCCCCCCACCCAACCCAAAAAAACTGTATAACATATATATAACATATATATATAATATAACACAATATCTAACACCTATTAGTGTACTTTTTTCAAATGACCTTAAAGATTCAGAGGATTTCTATATTTGGTAGTAGGCCTAAATTGATACACAAAATACACACCGTAAAGTGTGGCAATTCAATATTTAGTAAGCCAAGTACTGAAAACAGGAATTCAAATCAATCAAATAAATAAAACTGACATGAGTAGTACCACCTTTCAAACAGTTCGTGATAACGATCTGTAAGTAAGGAGTAACCCAGGTCAATAGGGAAACACCCCCTAAAACTAATATATTCTTAATGAAAATCAAACCCTCAGATTCAGTGTAACAGAAAACTCTATTGTAGAGGTTTCAAGCTCCTATCTGCAAAAATGTGGAATTTTGCATGTTTTGCCAGAAGATGTGTATTTTTGTATTTTTGTATGTGTATTTTTTTTTCCAGGGGTGATCGTATCGATCCAGTAGTCCTAGAATATCCTGAGACAGCTCATTTGAACGGAAATTACAAGTTCTAGTGCCCTTTTTAAGAAACCAAAAAAGTTGAAGGGCAACTTGGCCCCTTCCCACGCTCATTTTTTTTCCCAAAGTCACCCAATCAAAATTTTGAGATAGCCATTTTGTTCGTTATAGTCGAAAACCTAATAAATATGTATTTGAGGATACTTAACCCCTCAAAGTTCGCGGGGGAAGGGCTGCAAGTTATGAACTTTGCCCATTGTTTACATATAGTATTGGTAATTGGGAAGTATACAGATGTTTTAAAGAGGGATTTTTTCTGGTGGGAGGGGGGTTGGAGGAGGGGGTTACACGGGAGGAACTTTCTATGGAGGATGTATTCTTGGGGGAAGGGAAATTTCTATGAAGGGGATGCCAGATTTCCCAGCATTATTTAAAAAACGATCCGAAATTAAATAAGAAAAACAAGTTTTTTCAACTGAAAGTAAGGACCAACGTTAAAACTTACAACGACAGAAATTATTACGTATATGAAGGGCTTTGCCCCCTATTCAATACCTGGCTCTTTACGCTAAAGTTTTCTTAGTACTTTCAAAAGAGCTATCTATTCTAATTGACGGGCTTTGTGATTCAGGGTTTGTGATTCGAACAAAATTTGAATTTTCAGCGTAAAGTGCGAGGTATAGACTAGGGGGTGAACCCCCCTTATATACGTAATAACATATACGTAATAAAAAAAAAAACAATAAAAAAACAAGCGATACGGCTCAATAGTAATCGAAACTTTAAAAAACGGAATTTTTATGTCAATAAACATATATCAAAAGAATGGGCTTATAGTGCTGATGCAGCATTATAATTAAAAAAACTTCTCATTGTTCCAATTAAACGAAGATAGTGTTTCAGAAGCTGTTCTTAAAGAATTGGGAGAAAATTCGTAAGTTACACAAATTTATTACTAATAAAAACGTTCGTAAACAAAATTAGAAGTTCTAGTTCTAAAATTAAAAGTTTTATAAGACATTCGTACTCAAATTCCTACAATTAAAATTTTGGGAAAGCCATTTAGCAAAAAAAAAAGTAAAACTAATATGCAAATTTTGTTTTAATTATTCATATACGGTTAGCTAATTTCAAAACCTGCATTAGTTCAAAAACGTTCAGAAATTAAATAGAAAAAAACATTCTTTTGAAAAATTTCGTCGATGTACAGAGATTTTTATTCAAAATTTCAACATGGAGATGTGATTTGGCAAGTGTAAAAGCCACCAAATTTTGGTATATTGATGTTTTTAGCACAATTATTTCCTCATTTCAAGGTAAAATTAGGATTGTAGAGACAGGGAAATTCAAGGAGGATTCAAAAACTTCGATATATCAAAGAATTTGATATATTGAGGTTCGTTATTTTGAGCTTCCCCTTATTTTGAGGTTCGTTATTTTGAGCTTCAGGAATAATAACTCTACCTTCCTTTCTTTTTGATCCAATAGCCTTTTTGAATTTGTAATTGGGCATAGGCTTAATAATAAGATGAATAATAAATTTTAAGTAATGTTATACTACTTTCTTAGCGCTTTCTATCTTTATTAGCGCTGTTCACCTTGTTCACGCTATTGCCCAGAAATAAAGAATCCTTATTATCGGTATTAGCCAGTTTAAGATAAGCCACTAAGAAGTCTCAGAATTTATAATTTATACTTACGTAACTAAACTTAATTATAAATAAACTTCATTATGGTTATTTGTAAAGATTATACTTAGGAAGTATTTTATTAAAATCAATTTATGCTCATTTCTAAAAATCAAAATTTCAAATTTTTTTTAGGTACATAAAGACAGATACTTACCCCATTCAAATTTGCTGTCTTAATATATCCCAGATAATTCATTTCTTCTATTCTTTCCTCTTCCCAGAATCGTGCCCAGTTGTGGAAACCAGAAATTCCATCCTTAATTTCACCAACGAGAACGTGCTCAAAACCACTTGATCCAAGAGGGCCGCCACCTCTTGTATAAAGCCCAAACCAAATCGTATCAAAATAAGATCTATAGCTAGCCAAGTCGGCAAAATATCCTAAAAAAAAATGCGATAATTAATATATTTTAATTCTATAAGGTAGATATTTACCGAGTGATAAATTTACACTGTTCGATTAAACATTTTTATGTTTATTAACTGACTCCTAAAACTGAATTGCATCAAACATTGTTTCCTAAAACAGGTGAATTATTGTGGATGGGAATTCAACTGTACGACACCGCCACTTCCGTATTAAATTCTGGTGTGGTTAGAACTGAAACAAGTGATTTCCCATAGAGTACAAATACTGGAACTCAGACTGGAATAATATTTGCTCAGTTTAAATGTCTCAACTTTGAACTCGATTTTACAATCATAGTATATTTAAAAATAATCTTATATTTATAAAAGGTTAATATTATTTTTTTTTCTTAGGGACAGTGGGACTGATTCTTGAAGAAACAAAATATTCTTTGCAGCACCAATGTTTACGGTATTCAGAAACAAGTGGGCAAGAAAACTTTCTTGCACAGATATGAACCTGGTAGAAATGTTTGTCCTGAATGTTTAAAGAAAAGTCACCTATTTCTGAATGTGAACCACGTATGAGAAATAAAAGTATTCCGAGGACCAGAAGGCAGGGATTACTGAAGACCAATTAAAATTGTTAAAAGGTCATGTCAAGTGGCTCCCAGAAATAGATTCCCACTCTTGTACATCCAACTCAACAAGGAAGTACTTGTTTGAAGATCACTGTCAGCAAATGATTTACAATTTTTCCACATAAACATGCTAGGCTTCAAATTAGTGCTAGTCAGCAGAACATATTACAGAAAAATCTTGGTCCTTGAACTTAACCTTACACCAGCCAATAAAAGCGAGTGCTATGTATACTTCGTTTGAATAACTAGTATCAGCACGGATATGACTCCGACTTGTATCAGCTGAAGATTAATGGGTCGAAAACACGAAAGTAAAGGGATGAAAAAAGATGTATAAAAGTAGGGCTTTCCTTCGAAGAAACCCATTACCTCGATTTTGTGCTTTTGATGGATGCCTTGCCTAGAAGCTACAAGACACAGATACCATTCTCTAAGGAAAAATTCAAAGATCTCATGGATCTTACCCAGATTCTAGTAGCCTCAAGAGTCTATCACAATTTTTACAGACTTCTACTTCATGCCGGCAACATTCAAGACGTCCTTCATGAATCTAACATCGAGGAAAATGATGAAAACTACGAATAATAACTTTTTTTTCTTTACCTTTCTTACATATCTGAAGTATCTTTTAAGTACTGTATGTGAGTTTAGGGACAAATATGACACTTCGTGAAGGTACACCCTTTGATACTGGAAGGCTCTGCAAAAAACAAAAAAAAAAAAAAAAAAAAAAAAACAACAACAACTTATAAATAGTTTTAAGCCAATCGGCGATCTCATAGTTTTTGTGCGGTAAAATTTTGGTGGTACTGTTTGGAGCAAGATAGTTCTTTTTCGCCCTAAAATAGCAGCAAACACCAATTGCGGTTGCACATTCTGTTTTGCAACTTCAAACGTACCCTAGAATCTTAAATTCTGTTCCAAAATGCTTAGAAGAATTACACTCAGGTAGACACAGCATTCCCTCAATTTAAAAAAAGCTAGACAATCCAATTTTTTTTTCAAACAAATAATTTAAGAATTTAAAGTCTCTGTAGTTAATTCCTCCATTGGCTCTCTTACGCTTCACCAATGGCACTAATAGATGCTACCGTAATTTTTTTTTTTTTTTTTTTTTTTTTTTTTTTTGTCGTTGTGAGATGAGTTCTGAGAAAAATTCTAGATGGAAATCTTCTAACTGCTTATGTTTTATTTTTGTGGTACATATGGTTATACGGATGTATTAAAAGTATATGGTGGTTGTCACTTTTTATATTTTCTCTCTCTCAAAGCTATAAAAGAGTTTACTGAGTCCCGTTTCAGGCATCATGTTTGAAAGGTATTTCAAGCTGGTCCGGCAAAATTGTTTTCAGGTTCTTTGTGTTCATCCCAGTGAAACTTCAAATCGCTCTCATCTAGGCCTAAGGGCTACAAGCGTGTTGGAAACGGGTTCTTCAAATTAGAACGCACCAGAATAGCATGGTTAAACACAGGTTCTGAAACACCCGAACATAGGTATTCAAAATGATAATCTGATTTTGTTTCCTTTCAGAACAATTTGTGGTCACACAGAGATGATCAGAAGTTATTAAAACACAAAGTTAAACTTATTACGGTTTATGGAGATACGCTGTTTTGCTTGAGACATGCAGTCTCAGGGTTTACTAATTTTAATAGAAGATCCATACTTCAATATTGGACCCGGTACTTATATTACTAGCACAACTAAAAGGTTTTCAAGGAAGATTCACTGGCTGGTTTTATTATTAAAATAAAACAGAGCCAAGCCTTGTTTTTTTTTTTTTTTTTCAATAAGCCCCTATACTCAAAAGTTTAGCAGAAATCTTCAAGGAAAATAACAGTACCTTTGTTAATCAGGAAGTTAGCAGCAGTCTGCCCGACCTCTGAGGCTAGAATGGCATCAATGAGGGTTGTTTCTTCAATTCTTTCTTCTTCTGTAACGTCTTCTGGCACGGTTACGTCATAAACATAGTTATCCCAAGTTGATCTGAACATGGAGTAGGTTCCACTGTTCAGAAGATCTTCTGGTACAGACGTGAAAAGACTGAAAAAAAAGTTTTTGGATAATTCTTCCCAGACCTTAGAGGTAGATATATAATAATTTCGAATTAAGACAAATTGCATCCATGTGAATAGAATTTTTATCAAAATATTGATTTATTTTTTAAAATTGTGTTTTGTTAATTACAAAAGCATGTAGATGTAGCAAATTCCGTTGAATGAGCCCTTTAATAGCTCTCTATGATGTTGCAGTGCCCCGCTAGCTGCAGAGAAGGAAACACGAATAAAAGGTGCTTCCCATGCAAAAGAAAGTGTTTTCCTTGTTGTTCGAGCCAAGAGATTTTCCTTGTTGATCAAGTCAAAGATACCTTCCTGTAAATTTCTTGTATAGGTTTTTCAGCCAAGGCTATAACAATGGTGTAATTTTTGTTTCGATCTGATTCCATTTTTAGAGGTTTCAGGCTATTTTTGTTAACTATTGACAGTTTCGTTTTTTACTAGGTTGTCACTACGGCTGCAAACACGATTACGGCAGAAGAATTATAAAAATTTTACTCTAGCTATCAATTAATTTAAAATTAATGACGTAGCACGGAGAACTTAAATAGAAAATAAATTAATTAGCTGAAAAGGAATCCATACATCCATCCTATTGACGCTTCTGCAGGAGACAAGTGGAAGCTTCAAGTGTCCAAGTTGTATTTAATCTCTGCTAGGTAAAATTTAAGGGGATTAATTATCAAACAGTTCGTGGTAACGAACTGTAAGTAAGGAGCGACCCGACTCAATAGTAATCGAAACTCTAAAAAACGGGATTTTGATACCAATAGATACATCAATAGAATCAGATTGTTATGCTGATTTCAAATATGACCAAAAAATTGTAGGGCAACTTGGCCCCCTCCCACGCTCATTTTTTTCCCAAAGTAGCCCAATCAAAATTTTGAGATAGGCATTTTGTTCAGGATAGTCGAAAATCTAATAAATATGTCTTTGAGGATGACTTAATCCCCAAAAGCCCCCGGGGGGAGGGCTGAAAGTTATGAACTTTACCCAATCTTTACATATAGTATTGCTTATTGGGAAGTATACAGACATTTTCACGGGGGATTTTTTCTGGTAGTGGGGGGGGGGGAGTGTCTGGAGTTAAGTGGGAGGATCTTTCCACGGAGGAATTTTTCATGGGGAAGGGATATTGCTGTGAAGGGGGAGCCGGATTTCCCAGTATTATTTAAAAAAAAACGATCATAAATTAAATAAAAAAAACAAGTTTTCAACTGAAAAACTTTTCAACTGCAAACTTTTGGACATCAAAACTTAAAACAAACAGAAACTATTACGTATATGATTGAGTTCGCCCCCTAGTTAATACCTCGCTCTTTAAGCTAAAGTTTTTTTTAGTACTTTCATAAGAGCTATTTTTTCTAATTAACAGCCTTTGTGATTAAAGGGTCATTCTTAAAGAATTGGAAAAACATTCATTTGAACGGATATTAAAAGTTCTAGTGCCTTTTTTAAGTGAACAAAAATTGGAGGGCAACTTGACCCCCTCCAAAGCTCATTTTTTTTTCCAAAGTAGCCCAATCAAAATTTATAGATAGCCATTTCGTTCAGCATAGTCGAAAATCTAATAAATATGTCTTTGAGGATGACTTAATCCCCCAGTACACAGATATGTATAGGAAGTATACAGACGTTTTCAGGGGGGATTTTTTCTGGTAGTGGGGGGGGGGGGTCGGGGTTTAAGTGGGAAGATTTTACCACGGAGGAAGTTTTCATGGGGGAAGGGACATTGCTGTGAAGGGGGCGCCGGATTTCCCTGCATTATTTATGAAAAACGATCAGAAATTATATAAAAAAACGAGTTTTCAACTGAAAAATAGTCGAAAATCTAATAAATATGTCTTTGAGGATGACTTAATCCCCCACAGTTCCCAAGGGAAGGGCTGGAAGTTATGAACTTTGCCCATTGTTAACATATAGTATTGGTTAATCGTTAATAGGAAGTATAAAGACGTTTCAGGAGGGATTTTTTTCTGACAGGGTGGTGTCGGAGAAGGGGGTTACGAGGGAGGATCCTTCCATGGAGGATGTTTCCTTGGGGGAAGGGACATTTCTATGAAGGTGGCACCGGATTTCCCATTATTATTTAGAAACGATCAGAAATTAAATAAAAAAACTAGTTATTTTAACTGAAAGTGAAGGGCAACATTAAAACTTAAAACAAACAGAAATTTTTACGCATACGAGGTGGGTCACCTCCTAGTCAATACCTTGCCCATTTCGCTGAAGTTTTTTTTAGTACTTTCAAAAAAGTTATCTATTCTAATTAACCAGCCTTTGTGATTCAGGCGCTTGCTATTCGAACAAAACTCGAACTTTAGCATAAAGAGCAAGGTATCGAATAGGGGGAAAACTCCCTAGTATACGTAATACAACATACAAATATAACAGTTCGTTAAGTAAGTTAATTCGTAAGTTACGTCAGAACAAAATTTCGAGAAAGCCATATAGCCAAAAAAGTAAAATTAATATGCCAATTTTGTTTTAATTATTCATTTACGGTGAGCCAAAATCAAAGCTGCACTAATTAAAAAACGTTCAGAAATTAAATAAGAAAAACAAGTTTTTTTAACTGAAAGTAAGGAGCGAGATTAAAACTTAAAACGAACAGAAATTATTCCGTATATGAAAGGGGCTGTCTCTTCCTCAATACCTCACTCTTTACGCTAAAGTTTGAATCTGTCACACAGCTTTATTTTTTAAAACAATAAAAAACTTTAGCGTAAAGAGCGAGGCGTTGAGGAGGGGACAGCTCCTTTCATATACGGATTAATTTCTGTTCGTTTTAAGTTTTAAAGTCGCTCCTTACTTTCAATTAAAAAAACTTGTGTTTTTTATTTAATCCTATGAAAAGGTGACTGAAAAAATAGTGTATGTTAAGAACACTAAGTCACTTAAATTAGGAAAATCTCAGCAATAAAATTTGATGTTAGATAATGAGAAGATCGATCAGATAGGGCGCCTTGCTTATTTAAGTGACATTTTTTAGTAGGTATGGAGGATAGGTGGATGAATTTGGAAGATTAGAACGAAAGCCTTCAATCCGACACTAGGATAGTGGACAGTGGAGGCCGTGGTTATGAAAAGTGGGTTGGGCCCACTCTTAAAAAAGGCCTTTCCCGTGAAACTGGCCAAACTAGAAGGTGCAGTAAAGCGGAGTTAATGTGGGTTTTGAATCCTACATATGCTACTTTCAATCTAGCAAATATTCTTCTATCAAAAGTTCCTTGCTAGTTAGCAATAAAGTATCATACAAAAGCAGAAATAATAGCGCAAATATGGACAGGAAGAATATACAACTCTATCAAAAGCAATACTTACGGTTCAGGCGCTCTATCAGTATAGCTCCCTTGAGATGTAGATCCTTGCAAGTTAAGAACAGCAGATGCAGCAGAATTAGCTTCATCCAAGACAAATAGCTGTTCGGAAAGATCCCTGAGCTCTGTGTCAGTTACGGAACCACCTTTAAAAGATCAAGATAAATGGACTTTGCAATTATATATTTTACAAAGGAATGAGTATTTTTTTTTTTTTAATTATACTGATGTTTATAAACGGTCAAAAGTTCTAAGGTCAAAAATTCTATTTCGTTCATTGTGCTAATAAACTGGGTTGCTTTAATGTTAAAAATATTTAAAAGTATTGAGTTTAAAATTTAATTGCCCTTACGATGTATAGTTACGCTCTTAAAACTGTTATATCGCCAAAGAAAACTTTTTTAGTGCCACCCTTTCATCTTCTTTACATACGATGTTGTGACTATTATTTGAACGAGATTCATGATGTTTATGGTAATACAACAAGCTATGTCAAAATTCAAAGGTATATTGATCTCAGCCTGCTTAAGACTTAAGGCTGATTTTTTTACGAAGGGGGCTTGGGCTAAATACTTGGTGGGTGCTTATTATTGTAAAGGGACAAAAGAGTTCTTAAAATAGATCCATATAAATATAAAAATATTGATCAGAAGATCAACATAAATAAATCAAGCTAAGAAAAAAGGACAGTCTATATACGTACTATAGATTAATAGAAAAGTCTATCTTTTGATAGTGTAAAATCTAAAATATGAATCGCTTGATTTTTATTGTCTATTGATCACGATTTTTTACCTCCGTAATGAGGCAATTTATGATCCCTAACGCTGGAACTATAAATTCAGATTTAAGAGCCTATTACTATTGTTTCAAAATTATAAAGCATTGGTTTAATTGTCACTGTTAACCGATTTCCTGCTGTTATTTCGATTCAATTTCTATTACACAAGCTAAAAAAAGAATAATGACACTTTATGTTTAATAGAACTTAGAAAAAGTATAGAAGCAAAATTTTATTTTGGAGGACTTGGAGGACTTTGTCAAGGAAATGGGCACAAATTAGAAGAAAAACATAATGAGTTTGTGCATGAATTTATGCTTAAGTCCTACTAATATTGTTCGAAAATCTTAAAGCGTCGATTGGACCGCCAAGTTTCCGCCTTCTTCATAATGTTAGTTCAGTTCAAAAATATATTACATTGGCTAAAAACTTACAGCATTCTTATTAACTAATAAAACTGAAAAAAATATGCAAGAACAAGTTTATTTGGGAGGGCTCTAGAACATTGGTAAGGGGAGGGGCGCGAACTGTAAGAAAATGGCCTGGTCTTTACTATAGATATACATATGAAAATCTATCAATATCGTTTCAAAAGATGAAGCTATACTGCTGCAAAATATATTGTTTCAAAATATTAAATATAATATCGTTTCAAATTATTTTCAATTAAGAATTTTTTTGCCTATTTTCTACCATTCTAGTGATTTCACAAGAATGCGCAGGCTATAATTGAAGTGACAATATGACAATAAAACTTAATGGGACTAGTAAGGAGGAATTTATTTAGAGGGCTCTGATATTTGGAAAGGAGAGGCCACAAATTAGAAGAAAAATGAAAAGAAATTGGTAAAAAAACTATTTGTATACATGCTTGTTCAGATACAAATGCAGGAAGCTTTCCGACAGAGGAGAGTGGAATTTTCGTGGAATATGTATTTGATAGAAAACCAATAATAGGTAAATTCTGTGAAAAATATAAGATCTAATAAAAAAATATAAAAAAAATCAGGAAAATTAAAATGTCAGGGGGCGGAAATCCAAAGGTTTTCACTAGTCTACATGTCTGGCCTGAATAATTTCTGTGTCAACTGTTTAAATTTTACCTCTAATATTAGTGTACTTTTTTATAGCAGAAGTAACAGTGCATTTTTTGGAACTTTTCTGACTCAGCAAGTCAATTCCCAATCTTGACTTTGGTATAGTTTTCGCTTAAATTTTACTAATAAAAAAAGATAAAGTGCATTTTAAAACCAAAAATACGGCCATGTACACAAAAAAACATAGTTAATACAAATGTACATAAGCGATATCTTCTCTCCCTAATTCTTATCACAATGAAAATACTTAAATGAAACTTGATTTCTCAAATGATTTCTTGACACTTAAATGATTGACTTGATTAACTAGGATTTTATTTTAACAAACATAATTTTCAGATGCTTCACCGTTCTATAAATAACATGTAACGACGCACTATATAAGATATCTGGAAGTATCAACTAATTTTTTTCGAATATTCCTTCTCTTTTCCTTCCCTGGCACAGGCTCAAGGAATGGGCCAATTCATTCTCACTATCTTCAAAAAGCGGATTAGTATACCTGTCTTCTTTGCAACATTTTCGTTTTGAGAATCTTTTAAATCTTCCGCTAATTGGCAGGCAATTAGCCCTGAGCTGCATCCGCAAAGTAAGATGTCTAGCTGGTAAATTGAGCTTAAGGTAGAACTTCTGCCCTTAAACTACCTTAGCATTGTAATAAAATTTTAATTTTTAAGATTTATTTGGCTCCTCACTCCATTTTTAGATCATTTGATTTTCTAGCACGATATTAATCTCATCCTCCAAATTTGCATGCATATCCATTGGTCCTCTACCTTCATTCCAATTAAAATAAAACCCTGTTTTACCTAGAAAATTGTGGTTCAATCTCGCTTTATAGTGCTATTAAATAAAAAAAAATATGTTTTTTTAACTGAAAGTAAGGAACGACGTTAAAGCTTAAAACGAACAAAAATGATACCGTATATGAAAGGGCCTCAACGCCTCGCTCTTTACGCTAAAGTTTTTTAATGTTTAAAAAAATAGAGCTGTGAAAAAATCAAACTTTAGCGTAAAGAGCGAGGCGTTGAGGAGGGGACAGCCCCTTTCATATACGGAATAATTTCTGTTCGTTTTAAGTTTTAACGTCGTTCCTTACTTTCAGTTAAAAAAAAAACTTTTTTTTTTATTTAATTTTTGAACGTTTTTTAATTAATGCAGGTTTTGATTTTGGCTCACCTTACATGAATAATTCAAAAAAAAATTGCATATTAATTTTACTTTTGTTTGGATAAATGGATTTCTTAAATCTTGTTTAATCTTATTTGCGAAAGTTTTTATTAGTAATAAATATACGTAACTTACAAATTCACTTACGTAAAGCACTTCTATATTCGTATATTTTTAATACGTATATTAGGGGGTTCACCTCCTACTCAATACCTTGCTCTTTAAGGTAAAGTTCGAATTTTGTTCCAATTCTCTAAAAATGAACCCTTAATCACAAAGGCCGTTAATTAGAATAAATAGCTGTTATGAAAGTACTAAAAAATCTTTGGCTTAACGAGTGAGGTATTGACTAGGAGGTGAACCCAATCATATACGTAATATCTTCTGTTCGTTTTAAGTTTTGATGTTGCTCCTTACTTTCAGTTGAAAAACTTGTTTTTATTTTATTTAGTTTCTGATCTTTTTCTTTAATAATGATGGGAAATCCGGTGCCCCCTTCATAGCAATGTCCCTTCCCCACGAAAACTTCCTTCATGGAAAGATCCTCCCATATAACCCCCCCCCACCACCCACTTACCAGAAAAAATCCCCCCTGAAAACGTCTGTAAAGAAAAATCACACGGAATTAGGCAACTGAGTCTCTCAATCCCCGTAAAGCTCTTTTAAAAGATAGAAAAACTACTTATTTAACACAAAATTTTCGTTTTTTTCGACCCACAAGTAAAGAAATATCACCAGTATGTGTCAAAGTGAGTATCTCCATCACCATATTTCACTTTTAAAAGATGCAAAACTAATGAATTAACATAGAAGATTAGCTTTTAATGACTGTCCAGTAAGGAAAAATCACCCGGAATTATCCATAAGACACTCTCTACCACTGTACAGTTCATTTAAAAAGATACAAAAACTGATTATATGACACAAAAATTTCTTTTTTAATGACCATAAAGTAACTAAAAATAACACGGAAATATTACACACACTAACAAAATACCATAAAAGCAAATAAAAAAGTTAAACAATATACAACTTAAAAACTCTCATATATAAATTTATGTCCATCCATTACAGAAAAATAACACGGACTTAGGCAACTGAGTCTCTCAATCCCCGTAAAGATCTTTTAAAATATACAAAAAATACTTATTTAACACAAAAATTTCTTTTTTTAATGACCATCAAGTAAAGAAAAATCACACGGAATTAGGCAACTGAGTCTCTCAATCCCCGTAAAGTTCTTTTAAAAGATACAAAAACTACTTATTTAACACAAAGAACCCCCCCCCATGTAACTGACCCCCTGTATAACTGACACCCTGTACAACTGAACCTCCGCGCTAAATTTCAGTAAGTTTAATATCTCGCCACAAAAGGCTCCAACCCTCAGAAGAAAAAGGGATTTTGAAAACAGGGAGACCGATTTATGAAATTAGGGATACCCCCCCGTGCCCCTGAACCCTCCTTGTACCTGCACCCGGGTATAACCCAACCCCTCCATGCCCCTGTCGCCCCTTTCACTGTACCCTCGTGCCCCTCACCCCTCACTGTACCCCCCCCCCCTCATAACACTTTTAAGCCAGTTCTTTTTAAATTTACAATATTTTTTAAACGTTACTTATGTATTATACAGACCACATCGGCGAGGTAAAGCTAGGTCAAGTCACAATGTCATTATATCGTTACTTTTCAATTAAGCTATTGAATACTTTCTAGCAATGTCCCTTGTAAGCGTCAAATCTATTAAGTATCTGAGCTTATTCTTTGTATTGTTGATGTAAGCATCTCATTCTTTAATTACCCGTGAGGCACATTCTTAACCTTCGTAAAGAAAAATCACACGGAATTAGGCATCTGAGTCTCTCAATCCCCGTAAAGTTCTTTTAAAAGATACAAAAACTACTTATTTAAAACAAAGAACCCCCATGTAACTGAACCCCTGTATAACTGAAACCCTGTACAACTGAACCTCCGTGCTAAATTTCATTACGTTTAATATCTAGCCACCAAATGCTCCAAGCCTCAGAAGAAAAAAGGATTTTGAAAACAGGGGCCCGATTTACGAAAAAAGGGATACCCCCCGTGCAACTGAACCCCCCTTGTAACTGAACCCGTGTATAACCGAAACCCCTCGTGCAACTGTATCCACTTTAACTGAATCCTCGTGCAACTCACCCCTCTATGCAACTGACAGCGAGATGGAGACATTAGCACCTGGAGGGAAAAACAATGAAAAATAATAGTCTTTTTTGTGCAATTAATATACTTTAAATAAAGCTGATTTACTTGTTTGAATGATGTCCTATTCCTACAAGTTAAGTTAGATTGAAAATCAAGAATTTATGCGCATTTTTAACTATTTGAGGCTATATTTGTTAAAGATGGGGCCATTTTCTTTGATTTTGAAAATCATTCATTTTTTATAGAAAACTACAATAGCTTCACGGGAATCACCTTTTAGCGTATTTTTAAACAATTTTTCTGATAATAATGTATATCTTCAGTCAGAAAAGCATAGTTTCGGTTCAAAAATGAACCATTTCCATAAAAATAGCTCTTAATAGAACTTTTTAAGTGTGAACTCCTATTTTTCAGACTAAATTATAGAAAATATAGTCAAAACACACTTTTCTGTTTTAGATGTGTACATTTTCACCTTTTCTGATTCAAATGTGTATCTTCAGTCAGAAAAGCATAGTTTTGGTTCAAAAATGAACCATTTCCATAAAAATATCTCTTAATAGAAATTTTTTAAGTGTGAACTCCTATTTTTCAGACGAAAATTTAACTAAACCCCCCCCCCCCGTGTAACTGAATCTGTATGTAACTGAACTCTTGTGCAACTCAAGCCCCCAACTCACGGAAACTAACGCTTGTGTATTATACCGACCACAGAGTAACTTCGCTAATACACGGGTTGGGATGGGAGGGATCGGAGTCCTTTGGAGGTGTGGTAGGGGATCTCACAACACTGTTCAAATAGAACTTGTGTATTATAACGACCACCGACCCCATGTAACTGAATCCCAAGCTTCTGAACTCCTCCATGCAACTGAACTCCTCGTGCTACTGAATCCCCCATGCAACTTGACCCCAGTGAACTACTCCCCTAGTAACTGAATCCGTATGAAACTGATACCTCGTGCACGACCACCCTCGTGAACCTCACCTCCCTCAACACACTTTTCAGCAATTTCTAGTTAAATTTTTATATCTAATATATTTAAAATTGAAAACACTGTTCTCATCATCACAATAGTAATAAAAAACTCACAACACTCTTCAACTATAACTTGTGTATTATAACGACCCCCGACCCCATGTAACTGAATCCCAAGCTTCTGAACTCCTCCATGCAACTGAACCCCTCGTGCTACTGAACCCCCCATGCAACTTGACCCCATTTAACTAATCCCCGTGTAACTGAATCCGTATGTAACTGAGCCCTCGTGCAAGTCAACCCTCGTGCAACTCAAATCCCTCAAAACACTTTTCAGCCATTTCTTGTTAATTTTTTATTTCTAAACTATTTAAAATTGACAACACTGTGCAAATCATCACTTGTGCATTATACAATGCACATTCATTCCATCTCCTCCAAAACACTTTTCAGTCATTTCTTGTTAAAATATCCAATCGCTAATTACCCCTTTTTTTCTCTCGTTCATTGTCTAAGTAAATTAAGTTATCTCCTGCTAGACAAAATATTTGAATTCCTTTTATTCAAATCACCTATCAAGTTATAAAAAAAACTTGTCCGTTAAAACTCCAAACAAGACACGCTGTTTTTATAATACATGTTTAATTAATTGCGTCATTCCCAGAGTTTAAATACCTATAGACCTTTTTTTTCGGGGGCGTTGTATAAGTGTTTTTTTTTTTTTTTTTTTTAGAAAACCGATTAATCAAGTTATTATATTGGACAAAACCGCCAATCAACTGACACACAAAAAATCGATGTCATAATAAAAAAAACATGTATATTCCTTGTAAGAGTGTGATGACCTGTAGAATAGGACTACCAGAAAAAACCTGTTTGGTACGGGGGCCTTGGTAAAGTATAAGTGAGCATTCTACTCATTTATAAATCTTCACCTTTTCTTCAGATGCCCAAAGCTGTGCTGGAAGATGCGACACAATTGGAACTGACTCTTCTGCACCATGTCAGTGTAACAAACCTTGCATGAACTATGGAGACTGTTGTTCAGACTACGAACAGGTTTGCTTGAGTTGCGTTGACCGTTGTGACATTGGATACAACTCTCAATTCCCATGCCAATGCAACACACAATGTCCAAATCATGGGAACTGCTGTTCTGATTTTGATGCGCTATGTGATGGCGGCACTGGTGGTAAACTTGAATTTCTTGTCTAATCTTTTTAAATTATACATACACAATATATATATATATATATATATATATATATATATATATATATATATATATATATATATATATATATATATATATATATATATATATATATATATATATATATATATATATATATATATATACATATATATATATATATATATATATATATATATCGTATCAAAATAAGATCTATAGCTAGCCAAGTCGGCAAAATATCCTAAAAAAAAATGCGATAATTAATATATTTTAATTCTATAAGGTAGATATTTACCGAGTGATAAATTTACACTGTTCGATTAAACATTTTTATGTTTATTAACTGACTCCTAAAACTGAATTGCATCAAACATTGTTTCCTAAAACAGGTGAATTACTGTGGATGGGAATTCAACTGTACGACACCGCCACTTCCGTATTAAATTCTGGTGTGGTTAGAACTGAAACAAGTGATTTCCCATAGAGTACAAATACTGGAACTCAGACTGGAATAATATTTGCTCAGTTTAAATATCTCAACTTTGAACTCGATTTTACAATCACAGTATATTTAAAAATAATCTTATATTTATAAAAGGTTAATATTATTTTTTTTTCTTAGGGACAGTGGGACTGATTCTTGAAGAAACAAAATATTCTTTGCAGCACCAATGTTTACGGTATTCAGAAACAAGTGGGCAAGAAAACTTTCTTGCACAGATATGAACCTGGTAGAAATGTTTTTCCTGAATGTTTAAAGAAAAGTCACCTATTTCTGAATGTGAACCACGTATGAGAAATAAAAGTATTCCGAGGACCAGAAGGCAGGGATTACTGAAGACCAATTAAAATTGTTAAAAGGTCATGTCAAGTGGCTCCCAGAAATAGATTCCCACTCTTGTACATCCAACTCAACAAGGAAGTACTTGTTTGAAGATCACTGTCAGCAAATGATTTACAATTTTTCCACATAAACATGCTAGGCTTCAAATTAGTGCTAGTCAGCAGAACATATTACAGAAAAATCTTGGTCCTTGAACTTAACCTTACACCAGCCAAAAAAAGCGAGTGCTATGTATACTTCGTTTGAATAACTAGTATCAGCACGGCTATGACTCCGACTTGTATCAGCTGAAGATTAATGGGTCGAAAACACGAAAGTAAAGGGATGAAAAAAGTAAAGTAGGGATGAAAACCCATTACCTCGATTTTGTGCTTTTGATGGATGCCATTTCATAGCAATGTCCCTTCCCCACGAAAACTTCCTTCATGGAAAGATCCTCCCATATAACCCCC
>NC_142800.1:16452004-16549504 GCF_049724085.1 Artemia sp. Qi Xiang Cuo
AAATCTAGTAGTTTGTTTACCTTGTCCTTATGTCAGTTATAGAATCTCGTAGCTCTCGAGGGCATCAAACAGCTGGTGGTAACGAACTGAAAGTAAGGAGCGACTCGGCTCAATAGTAACCGAAACTCTAAAAAAGACATTTTGATACCAATAGATACATCGAAAGAATCAGATTTTTATGTTGATTTCAAATATATAAATTTTATCAAGTTTAGTCTTACCCATCAAAAATTACGTGCCTTAGAAAATTTGCCTTATTTTTCAAAAAGAGGAAAACACCCTTTAAAAGTCATAGAGCCTTAATAAAATTCACACCATCAGATTTAGCGTATCAGAGAACCCTACGGTAGAGGTTTCAAGCTCTTATCTGCAAAAATGTGGAGTTTTGTATTTTGTGCCAGAAGAAAGATCAGGGATGCGTGTTTATTTGTTTGTTTGTTGTTTTTTTTTCCAGGGGTGATCGTGTCGACCCAGTGGTCCTAGAATATTGCGAGAGGACTCATTCAAATAAAAATTAAAAGTTCTATTGCCCTTTTTAAGTAACAAAAAATGGAGGGCAACTAGGCCCCCTCCCATGATAAAATAAAAGTTCAAAATAGGGATAAAATCCTTTTTAATAGACAGTGTATACTAAATTTCACAAAAAACACCAGATATTTCGGTCAATGCATATGTGACCGAAATATCTGGTATTTTTTGTGAAATTTATTATGCACTGTCTATTAAAAAGGATTTTATCCCTATTTTGAACTTTAATTTTCTCGTCATGGAAAGGCAGTGTGGTCTCCGAAATTATCTGCCCCCTCCCACGCTCTTTTTTTTCCAAAGTCACTCGATCAAAATTATGAGATAGCCATTTTGTTCAACTTGGTTGAAAAATATATTAACTATGTCTTTGAGGATGACTTAATCCCCCAAAATCGCCGGGGAAATGGCTGCAAGTTATGAACACTGCCCAATGTTTACATATAGTATTGGTTATTCTGAAGAATACAGACGTTTTCAGGGGGATTTTTTCTGGTAGTGGGGGGGGGGGGGGTTAGATCCGTGGTTATGCGGGAGGATCTTTCTATGGAGGAAATTTTCATGGGGGAAGGGACGTTGCTGTGAAGGGGGTGCCGGATTTCCCAGCATTATTTCAAAAACGAACAGAAATTAAATCAAAATAAAAAAAGTTTTCAACTGAAAACTTTTAACATGAAAACTTAAGACGAACAGAAACTATTACGTATATGATTGGGTTCGCCCCCAAGTCAATACCTCGCTGTTTACGCTAAAGTTTTTTTTAGTACTTTCATAAGAGCTAGACCCGGGCACCACGGCGGTGCATTGACCGAACGCCACCAACGAGAGGCCCGGTTGACCGCCGCCGAAGTGTCCCAACGCCGCTGGAGCTCCGCACGCACGCCACCGTCGGCAGAGGCGGCAGTGTTCGGCTGACTTTAAATTAGTTTTGTGGCAATTCTTTTTTGCGTCAACTGCAAAGTCGGAGCTTTGCTTTTCTCGTGTGGTTAAGTATTTCGATTTTCCTGATCAGAAATTAAGCAGGGCTTGCACTATCCCCGAATTTTCTGGGATTTCCCCGAAAATCTATGTGTTACCCCGAAGAAAAATTGGGTTCCCCGAATCGCCAAAAATCACCAAATGACGGTGCCACCCCTAGTGATATATCATTAGTGACTATCCCTGCCAAATATTACTTTGTATACCATAATTCTCCACTACTCTCTTGTTCGTAAATTTTCGTCTCTTGTGTTACTTTGCATATAAGCAGACTCATGCAATTGCAATATTGTATGTTGACAACATGGTTCTTCATATGTTGACAAAAGTATCGTCTTTATGAAATTAAAAAAAAACAATTTTTTTTTAATTGAACGTAAGGAGGGACATTAAAGCTTAAAACAAACAGTAATTATTTCGTATATGAAAGGAGTTGTCTCCTCCTCAACGCCTCGCTCTTTACGCTAAAGGTTTTTATTGTTTTTAGAAGTAGAGTGGTGAAAAAGAGTCAATTTTAGCGTAAAGAGCGAGGCGCTGAGGAGGGGATAGCCTCTTCCACATACGGAATAATTGCTGTTCATTTTAAGTTTTAATGTCGATCCTTACTTTTAGTTAAAAAAACTTATTTTTTATTTAATTTCTGAACGTTTTTCAACTAATACATGTTTGATTTTGTCTAACCATGCATGAAAAATTAAAACACAATTCGCATATTAATTTTGGCAGATTTATTGCGGATATAAAGGGTCGCTCCATCCTCAATTTTAAAAAGCTTCCTGTTCTAATTAAACAGCCCCTGTGTTTCAATTTTAGTACACAGTCAAACTTTAGCGTAAAGAATAAGGTATTGAGGAGGGGACAACCCTTCATATATGACATAATTTCTGTTCGTTTTGACTTTTAATGTTGCTCCTTACTTTCAGCTAAAAAAACTTTTTGTTATATTTAATTTATACCGATAAATCTGGCTCGCCTTCTAAGAAAAATATACCCCTCCTCCTCACAGAAAACTCCTCCGTGGAAATTTCATCCAACGTAAAGTGCACCCCCTCCATCAAATTCCCTCCACCCCGTTCCTTCCTCGCTGAGAATACCCCCCCCCCCCCACTCTTCGTAAAATTGCTTGCGGACGATTCACCCTGAAAAGTTCTCCTTAGCATTTTTTTATTGGAATAAGACTTTAATCTCTAATCGGTTTCTCGATGACTCCAGAAATACTCCCTTCTGTGGAAATTATTTTCCAGAAAACAAAACGCACGAAAAAAAGCCCCCGGATAATTCCTCCGAAACATCTCAATATAAAAAATTTGGCAAAGAGAATGTGAGACAATTGACAAGAATTTCGTGTAGTAATTCTGTCAAAACCCCCAGTGTAACATTTCCCCTAGAATATTCACTCGTCAGAAATTTCACTCCCAAAGAAAGATTATCCCCTTAAAAATCCACACCAAGCACCCCCCCTCCCAAAAAAAAATTTGATAAAATGGCTGTATACTTCCCAATAAATACAATATGTAAACAATGGGAAAAGTTCACAACTTGCCCCTTCCTCGGGGACTGTGGCGGGTCATTTTACACATAAAGACATAGCTATTAGCATGGGACGGGGTCTAGTTGCCCTCCAGTGTTTTTGGTCACTTAAAAAGGGCAATAGAAGTTTTGATTTCCGTTCGAATGAGCCCTCTCGCGATATTTTAGGACCATTGGGTTGATACGATCACCCCTGAGAAAAAAAAACAAATCAAATAAACAGGCATCCGTGATCATTCTTCTGGCAGAAAAAAAAAATACAAAATTTCACATTTTTGTATATAGGAGCTTTAAATATCTACAATAGTGTTATGTGATACTCAGAATCTGATGGTGTGTTTTCATTAAGATTCTACTTTTAGAGGGTGTTTTCGCCCTTTTTCAAAAATACGGCAAATATTTTCAGGCTCGTAACTTTTGATGGGTAAAACCGAACTTGATGAAATTTATATATTTGAAATCACCATAAAAATTTGATTCTTTTGATGTATCTATTGGTATCAAAATTGGTATCCGTTTTTTAGAGTTTTGGTTACTCTAGAGCCGGGTTGCTCCTTACTTAGAGTTCGTTACCACGAACTGTTTGATGAGATTAAACTATTTCGAATGCAGTTTCCCAAGTGCTATAAGATTCTTACATCATTCGTAGTCCAGAATTTTATTTTTAAGTTGAACAGAACGCATACACTATACAGGTTCAGTTTGGATTTTGAAATTGATAGTCAACAGATTGTTGCGACAGCTGAATTGTAAGTTTGTAGAATTTTGTTTTGTTTTGCTATTTTTTTATACATTTTCTTAATGTTTAATACACAATTATTGATCGCCTGATAGATTAAAGCAAATACAATCTATTTTCTGAAAATTTTTTACCCCCCCCCCAAAAAAAAAATAAAAACAAAGACAAAACAAAAACCTTCTATTGAGACAAAATTTAGCTATAGACTATGTACAAGGTTGGGGGAATTGAAGATTGAAACGGAATTGACCCCAAAAATATTATTTATAAAAAAAATGTATGTTATTTCCTATAAGGGGGGGGGGGGATAGGGGGTATAATTTTTAAATGACAATACCTCAATTTCTAATTGAAAGCAGGGATGCCAAAAAGCTAATTATTTTTTTCATTTAAAGCAGAGACGGAAGAAAATGATATCACATTCCCTGGGAAACCATAGAAATATTTTGATAGACCCAGGGCCCCCCATTGGGACTTGTTCATTGTCTATCTATTATTTCAAGTATTATGCAAGGGTTCTGAATCGCCACAGCCATTTTGTTTCTACCAGATTTCTACTTCTCTTGATGAATAACGAAGAAGACCAGCGTCCAGCCAGCGACTTCCGAAGTTTGTAAGTCATGAATAGGGCCAAATCTTTTGTAAGTTCAAGCTGGGATTTGAGAAAGACTTATAAAAACATTAATGTTTGCAAACAACATTGATCGCGCTGGCGGCGCGCCACCTACATCTTACCGGCGGCGGTGCGAAAAAATCATCGGTGGCACACCGGCGGCGCGCTGCTGCTGCTATTTTTAGCCAGGCCGCCAACGGCCTTCCCTTGTCGGCGCGGAAGCGGGGTCTAATAAAAGCTATTTATTCTAATTAACGGCCTTTGGGATTAAGGGGTTATTCTTAAAGAATTGGAAAAAATCGAACTTTAGCGTAAAGAGCGAGGTATTGACTAGAAGGGCGAACCCCCCTAATATACGAAAAAAATACATAAATATAGAAGTTCGCTATGTAAGTTAATTCGCAAGTTACGTATATTTGTTACTAATAAAAACGTTCGTAAGTAAAATTAAAAAACTTTCGAGAAAGCCATTTAGCCAAAAAAAAATAAAATTAATATGCAAATTTCGTTTTAATTATTCATGTACGGTGAACCAAAATCAAAACCTGCATTAACTCAAAAACGTTCAGAAATTAAATTAAAAAAACAAGTTTTTTTTAACTGAAAGTAAGGAGCGATATTAAAACTTAAAACGATCAGAAATTATTCCGTATAAGAAAGGGGCTGTCCCCTCCTCAATGCCTCGCTCTTTACGTTAAAGTTTGACTCTCTCAAAACTTAATTTTTTTAAACAATAAAAAACTTTAGCGTAAAGAGCGAGCCGTTGAGGAGGGGACAGCCCCTTTCATATAAGGAATATTTTATGTTCGTTTTAAGTTTTAATGTCGATCCTTACTTTCAGTTAAAAAAAAACTTGTTTTTTTTTATTTAATAAGAAAAAGAATCGAGCCTAGTGCATTCCCCTTGTTCCTGTGTCAGTTATAAAATCTAGTATGTTTTTCCCAAAAGTATCTCTCATTTTCCTCTTTTGGTACTTTATTAAGCGTTTTCTTGTTCCCAGGGGCCACGATTGCCCCCTGGCCCCTCCCTTCTTGAACCCATGTTGTGACAAAAAAAAAATAATACGCGTGCTGATTAAAATGTATCTACATGTCTTACCTACTGCAATTACAACTAAAGCTGCCAAAACAGAAAGTACTACTGGTTTCATATCTACTGTCACTTTTGAATTGTGTTCCCAGAAGAATTAACGATCTTTTTTATATCTAAATAGTATTTTTATCTCTCTGCCACAAATTTGCATTATCTTTTTTTTTTTCGTGGAAAAACCTTAAAGCTCATGCGAGAGTATTGTATTAGAGCATGATATTGTCACTTAGACAGTGAATATTTTTTTTTTTATTTGCATTTGTTTTAAATATGATAACTTTGTGACTTTGTGTTTGAAGTATAATTCTCAGAAATCTCAGCATCTGGCCACAGTTCATGGTTGCAGCGGTAGCTGCAACCTAGTAAAGAGCTAACCACAGCCCATAGTAATAAAAAATTGAAAAACGGGTTTTCAAAATAACTGTCTATTGAGAAAAATTGCCGTCTAACACTGAACCAGGAATAGTAACTATTGTTTCGGTTAATCTTAGAAGTCAAAGTTTATTGCGAAAATAACTTTATGGTGATTTCGAAAAAGAGCCTGAAACCCCTTGAAAATGGCGTCAAATCAAAATAGGAATCAGCATGGTCCAAAACCTAATATAGGATAGTTACAGTCCCCCACCTTGAACACCAACGAATACGACTTTTTTGCCTGGGTAGCACTGATCTGTCTCCCTTTTTTTCTTTTTTTTTAGAAGGGCTAGGGCGTGGCCAGAGCATTATAGAGAGGTGTGTAATAGCTCATTCGAAAGAGAATTAAATTTTTAAGTGCCCTTTTTAAGTGACCAAAAAGATTGGAGGGCCAATAGCCCCCCGCTCCCTACAGGCCCCTCCCCCGCTCCCCAAACTAGTCCTATAAAAATTTTAAGATAGCCATTTTGTTTAACATAGTTCAAATGTCCAATATATATGGTTTTGATGATGATATGGCCCTCCATAGTCCCTGGGGAAAGGCTGTATGTGGTACTGCGCGTATCGATATCACATATATCGGTATCGCGCGTATTGGTATCGCATGTATCATATCGGGAATATCGGTATCGGTATCCGCTGTTGTTTTTTTTCAGTCATTTTCTAGGCTCATTTTTTAAAGCATGTCCCGGCAAGGTATCATGGTTGCAGCGGCAGCTGCAACCTACTAAAGAGCGAGCCACAACCCATAGTAACTAAAAGTAAAAAAATGCGTTCTGAAAAAAACTGCCTAGTGAAAAAAATTTCCATCTGACGGTGACTCAGGAAGGTTAACTGTTATTTCGATTCGTCTTAAAAATAAAATTTTATTGCGAAAATAAACTTATAGTGATTTTGAAAAAAAACCTCAAACCCCTCGAAAATGGCGTCACATCGAAACGAAAACTGTATCATTAAAATCAACATGGTCAAAACTTTGTACAGGGAAGTTACAGCCCCCCACCCTCCTGAACAACAAGGAAAATCACTATTTTGCATCGGTAGCACTGATCTGTCTCCCTTTTTTTTTTTTTTTTTTTTTTTTTTTCAAAAGGTCTAGCGGGCTACCAGAACATTATAGACAGACTCTTAATGGCTCATTCAAAAGTAATTTCTCATGTCTAAGTTCTTTTTAAAAATTCTGCCATCTGCAAGTGCCACCTGGCACTAAAATGGCACTTTTGGGGCTATTTCACAAAGGGTGGCACTAGCAGGCTACCAGAACATCGTTGATAGATCTTTTATAGCTCATATAAAAGATATTGCACATATCTGTGTCTTCTATATAAATTGAACTTGAACAAATTTCAAGTTCAAATGGCACTAAAAACGGCACTTTTGGTGTCGTGTCTCAAGTGGAAAAACTGCACTGTAAAAAAAAAAAAAAATTGATTTCCAACAAAATTCTCGAATTCAAACAAGTCAAAAGAAAATCCAATTTTTCTGTTGGAATTGTGACTTGCTTATTGAATTCAAACACGTCAAAAAAAAATCCAATTATTCTGTTGGAATTATAACTTGCCTTTTGAATTCCAACAAATTATTGAAATTATTAAGATTTATGTACTTTTCAGTAGAAAAAATGTAATTTTGACCGGAAATAGGTTATATCAATCAACACGGTTTGAACTTCAAAAGTAGTTTGAAGTTTCTTGAATATGATTTTAAATTTGACTATAGGACCATTGAAAGTAATATGTTCAGTATAAGTTCAATTCAAATATTTGAATTATAGCAGAAAAAGGGGAATGCTAATGGAGTTTTGAGCATATAAAGATAATCATAGAAATAAGGAAATATATTTTTACTTTGAAATAAGTTGAGCTTTCTTGTCTGCAAAATGAACACGCAAGTAGAACCCCATTATTGAATACGGAACGTACATAATTTATTCATGGTTCTGTTTGTTGGTACTGGGCTAAGTTTACATCATTGCCAGATATGAAAGGTACTATTTAGTACTTTAAAAGTACCTCTTTCAAGGTCAATCAGGGAAGTTGGAAATACTGCGGGGAAAATGCACATGCGTACTGAAAACTAACGGGACAATGTTATTGATCTACGAAGGGACAAGATCAGACTAGATTTCTGGGAAATTGATTTACATAATCGCCAATGTTGAAAATCTGACGGGGAATTCTAATGTATCGTGAGGGGATTAAGAAACAATATGGCTTCTCTACTTTAGTGTCAGAGATAAATTAATATTCTTTCGAAACCTTAATAGTGTAACTAGGAACAACTTAAATATTTTCAGAAATTCAAACAAGATACAAGACAGTTTGAATATGTTTAACGCGGGAAATGGTTTCCTGGAAATTTTAAATGTGACAGCGCAGGGACACCAAAACAAAGGAACATTCAGAAATTACGTTCAGGGATTATTTGGGCGAAACAAATTAATCAACATTTTAGGGATTATTTGGGCGAAACAAATTAATCGTCATTTTGGAGGATGATTTGGGGTGAAACTCTGTGGTCGTTATAATACACAAGTTCCGTTTGAACAGTGTTGTAAGGTCCCCTACCCCAACCCCCAAGGGCCCCCCTCCACACAACTTTTTGCCCCCCCCCCATTTTTCTAATACTTTTTTGCGCGCTTGAGACACAGATGGACCCCCTCCCCCCAACGTTTTTAGCGTAAAGAGCGAGGCGTTGAGGATGGGACAGCCCCTTTCATATACGGAATACTTTCTATTCGTTTTAAGTTTTAATATTGCTCTTTACTTTCAGTTAGTTGAATTTCCTGCATCAGGCCGATTAGGTTTGACATTCTTCTTACTGGTGCAACAAATTGACATACCAAAAACTGGTAAATACAACAAGGGGTACAAAAACGATGGGGCTACTTGACCTCCCATTCTGTACATACATTCAGACATACAAACCGAGAAAGACAGGCACTGGGATAAGCAAACACATGCCCCCACACATTGGCAAAGAGAGTGAAAAACACATACAGATACGTAGGTTCAGACGCACAAACCGTCAAAGAAATGCACTGGAATAAGCAAACACCTGCCCAGACACACAAGCAAAAAGAGTGAGAGGCACATACAAATACATAGATTCAGATATACAAGCCGAGAAAGACGGACACTTCAGACATACAAACCAACAAAGACAAACACTGGGACTTGCAAACACCAACCCAGACAAACAGACAAAGAGAGTGTGAAACACATACAAATACATCGATTCAGAGATACAAACGGAGAAAAACAGACAGTGTGACAAGCAAACTTCCGCCCAGACATAAAAGAAAAAAGAGTGAGTAACACATAAAAATAAATTGATTGAAACACGCGAACCAAGAAAGACAGACACTTCAGACATACAAACCAAAAAATACAAACACTGGGACTTGCAAGCACCAACCCAGACAAACAAACAAAGAGAGTGTGAAACACATACAAATACATAGATTCAGACATACAAACGGAGAAAAAGAGACAGTGGGACAAGCAAACACCCACCCAGACAAACAAGAAAAATGAGTGAGAGACACACACAAATACATAGATTCAGACATATAAACCGAGAAAGACAGGCACTGGGATGGGCAAACACCTGCCCAGACTCACACAGACCAAAAGAGTGAGAAACACATACAAATACATAGATTCAGACATACAAACAGAGAAAGACATGCACTGGAATAAGCAAACATCCACCCAGACACGCAATCAAAGAGAGGGAGAGACAAATACTAATAAATAGATTCAGACATACAAAGAGTGAAAGACAGGCACTTTAGTCATACAAACACCCGTCCGGATATGCAAACACTCGTCCAGACACACAAGCAAAAAGAGTGAGATACACATACAAACGCATAGTTTCAAACATACAAACCGAGAAAGACAAGCACTTCAGATATGCAAACCATCAAAGACAAACACTGGGACTTGCAAGTACCAACCCAGACAAACAGACAAAGAGAGTGTCTAACACATACAAATACATTGATTCAGACATACAAACCAAGAAAGACAGGCAGTGGGACAAGCAAACACCCACCCAGACAAACAAACAAAAAGAGTGAGAGACACATACAAATACGTAGATTCAGACACACAAACCGAAAAAGAAATGCACTGGAATAAGCAAACACCCGACCAGAAACACACTGGCAAAGAAAGTGTGAAAAACATACAAATACATAGATTCAGACACACAAACCGAGAAAGACATGCATTGAAATAAGCAAACACCCGCCAAGACACACAAGGAAAAAAAAGTGAGACACATACAAATACATAGATTCACACATACAAACCGTGAAAGACATACACTTCAGACATACAAACCAACAAAGTAAAACACTGGGACTTGCAAACACCAACCCAGACAAACAGAAAAAGAGAGTGTGAAACACATACATATACATAGAGTCAGACACACAAACCGAGAAAGACAGGCACTGAGATGGGCAAACACCTGCCCAGACACACCCAGAAAAAGAGAGTGAGAAACATATACAAATACATAGATTCAGACATACAAACCGAGAAAGACATGGACTGGGATGGGCAAAAACCTGCCCAGACACACACTGACAAAGAGAGTGAGAAACACATACAAATACATAGATTCAGACATACAAACAGAGAAAGACAGGCACTTTAGACATACAAACCGACAAAGATAGACAGTGGGATATGCAAACACCCATCCAGACCTAGAGGCAAAAAGAGTGAGAGACACATACAAACGAATAGATTCAAACACACAAACCGAGAAAGACAAGCACTTCAGATATACAAACCAACAAAGATAAACACTGGGACATGCAAACACCAACCCAGACAAACAGACAAGTAGATTGTCTAACACATTCAAATGCATAGATTCAGACATGCAAACGGAGAAAGACAGATAGTGGGATAAGCAAACGCCCACCCAGATACATAAGCAAAAAGATCAAGAGACACATATAAACACATAGATTCAGACATATAAACCGAGTAAGAAAGGCCCTGGGACAAGCAAACACAAACCCAGACAAACAGACAAAGAGAGTGAGAAACACAAACAAATATGTAGATTCAGACACACAAACCGAGAAAGACATGCACTGGAATAAGCAAACACCCGTCCAGACACAAAGTCAAAGAGAGTGAGAAACACATACAAATACATAGATTCAAACACACAAACCGAGAAAGACATGCACTGGAATAAGCAAACACCCGCCCAGACACACAAGCAAAAAGAGTGAGAGACACATACAAATACCTAGATTCACACATACAAACCAAGAAAGACAGACACTTCAGACATACAAACCAACAAAGAAAGACACTCTAACTTGCAAACACCAACCCAGACAAACAGACAAAGAGAGTGTGAAATACATACAAATACATAGATTCAGACATACAAACCGAGAAAGACAGCTAGTGGGAAAAGCAAACACCCACCCAAACACACAAGCAAAAGGAGTGAGAGAGATATACAAATACATAGATTCAGACATACAAACCGAGAAAGACAGGCACTGGGATAAGCAAACACCTGCCCACACACACTGGCAAAGAGAGTAAGAAACACATACAAATGCGTAGATTCAGACACACAAACCGAGAAAGACATGCAATGGAATAAGCAAACACCTCCCCAGATACACAAGCAGAAAGAGTGAGAGACACATACAAAAACGTAGATTCACTCATACAAACCAAGATACAGAGACTTCAGACATACAAACCAACAAAGAAAAAACTAGGACTTGCAAACACCAATCCAGAAAAACAGACAAAGAGAGTGTGAAACACATACAAATACATAGATTCAGACACACAAAAAGAGAAAGACATGCAGTGGAATAAGCAAACACCCGCCCAGACAAACAAGCAGAAAGAGTGAGAGACATATACAAATACATAGATTCACACATACAAACCGAGAAAGACAGACACTTCGGACATACAAATCAACAAAGACAAACACTGGGACTTGCAAATACCAACCCAGATATACAGACAAAGAGAGTGTGAAACACATACAAATATATATATTCAGACACACAAACCGAAAAAGACAAGCACTTCAGATAAACAAACCATCAAAGACAAACAATGGGACTTGCAAATACCCGCCCAAGCACACAATCAAAAGGAGCGAGAGACACATACAAATAAATAGATTCAGAGATACAATTCGAGAAAGACAGGCACGGGGATAAGAAAACACCAACCCAGACAAACAGACAAAGAGAGTGAGAAACGCATACAAATACATAGATTCAGACACAAACCGAAAAAAACCTGCACTGTAATTAGAAAACACCCGCGCAGACGCAAAAGCAAAAAGAGTGAGAGACACTTACAAATTCATAGATTAACACATACAAGCCGAGAGAAACAGACACTTCAGACATACAAATCAACCAAGACAAACACTGGGACTTGCAAACACCTACCCAGACAAACAGACAAAGAGAGTGTGAAACATATACAAATACATAGATTCAGACACACAAACCGAGAAAGACATGCACTGGAATATCAAACACCCGCCCAGACACACAAGCAAAAAGAGTAAGAGATACATACAAATACATAAATTCACACATACAAACTGAGAAAGACAGACATTTTAGACATACAAACCAACAAAGACAATCACTGGGACTTGCATACACCAGCCGAAACACAAAAGCAAAAGGAGTGAGAGACACATGCAAATACATAGATTCAGACATACAAACCGAGAAAGACAGGCACTGGGATAAGCAAATACCTGCCCAGACAAACACTGGCAGTGTGAAAAACACATACAAATACTCAGTTTCAGACACACAAACCGGGAAAGACATGCACTGGAATAAGCAAACACCAGCCCAGGCACAGAAGCAAAAAGAGTGAGAGACACATACAAATACATAGATTCACACATACAAACCGAGAAAGAAAGACACTTCAGACATACAAACCAACAAAGACAGGCACTGGGATAAGCAAACACCTGCCCAGACAAACAGACAAAGAGAGTGTGAAAAACATACATATACATAGAGTCAGACACACAAACTGAGAAAGACATGCACTAGAATAAGCAAAAACCCGCCCAGACCCGAATTCAAGGAGAGTGACATACAAATACAAACAAACAGATTCAAAAAAACAAACTGAGAAAGACAGTAACTTTAGACATATAAATCAACAATGAGAAACACTGGTACTTGAAAACATCAACCCAAACACACAAGCAAAAAGAGTATGAAACACATACAAATACATAGATTCAGACATACAAACCGAGAAAGACAAGCAGTGGGACAAGCAAACACCTGCCCAAACACACAAGCGAAAAGAGTAAGAGACACATACAAATACATATATTCAGACATACAAACCGAGAAAGACAGGCACTGGGATAAGCAAACACCCACCCAGACACACACAGGCAAAGAGAGTGAGAGACACATGCAAATACATAGATTCAGACATACAAACCGAGAAAGACAGGCACTGGGATAAGCAAATACCTGCCCCCACACACTGGCAAAGAGAGGGAGAAACACATACAAATACGCAGATTCAGACACACAAACCGAGAAAAGACATGCACTGGGATAAGCAAACACCAGCCCAGGCAAACAAGCAAAAAGAGTGAGAGACACATACAAATACATAGATTCACACATACAAACCGAGAAAGACAGACACTTCAGACATACAAACCAACAAAGACAGGCACTGGGATAAGCAAACACCTGCCCAGACAAACAGACAAAGAGAGTGTGAAAAACATACATATACATAGAGTCAGACACACAAACCGAGAAAGACATGCACTAGAATAAGCAAACACTCGCCCAGACAAGCAGTCAAAGTGATTGTGAGACAAATACAAACAAACATATTCAGAAATACAAACAGAGAAAGACAAGAACTTTAGACATACAAACCAACAAAGACAAACACTGGGACTTGCAAACACCAATCCAAACACACAAGTAAAAAGAGTGTGAAACACATACAAATACATAGATTCAGACATACAAACCGAGAAAGACATGCAGTGGAACAAGCAAACACCTGCCCAAACACACAAATAGAAAGAGTGAGAGACAAAAACAAATACATATATTCAGACATACAAACCAAGAAAGACAGACACTGCAATAAGCAAACACCCACCCAGAAACAGACAGGTAAAGAGAGTGAGAGACATATTCAAATACATAGATTCAGACACACAAACCGTGAAAGACCTGCACTGGAATGCACAAGCAACTGCAAAAAGTTGGGTTAATTTAGGTTCACTTGGAGTGGCGTGCCACTCTAAGTGAACCTAAATTAACCCAACTTTTTGCAGTCACATGTGGATTCCAGTGCACGTCTTTCCTGGTTTGTGTGTCTGAATCTATGTTTTTGTATGTGTTTCTCACTCTCTTTGCCAGTGGGTGCAGGCAGGTGTTCGCTTATCCCAGTGTCTGTCTTTTTCGGTTTGTATGTCTGAATCTATGTATTTGAATGTGTCTGTCACTCTCTTTGACTGTGTGTCTGGGTGTTTGTTTATCCCAGTGAGTTTCTTTCTGGGTTTGTATGTCTGAATCTATGTATTTGAATGTGTTTCTCACTCTCTTTGCCTGTTTGTGTCTGGGTTGGTCTTTGCTTATACCAGTGTCTGTCTTTCTCGGTTTTATGTCTGGATCTATGTATTTGTATGTGTCTCTCACTCTTTTTGCTTGCTTGTCTGGGCAGGTGTTCGCTTATTCCAGTGCATGTCTTTCGCGGTTTGTGTGTCTGAACCTACGTATTTGTATGTGTTTCTCACTCTCTTTGCGCGGTTTGTGTGTCTGAACCTACGTATTTGTATGTGTTTCTCACTCTCTTTGCCAGTTTGGGTCTGGGCAGGTATTTGCTCATCCCAGTGCCTGTCTTTCTCGGTTGGTATTTCTGAATCTTTGTATTTGTATGTGTCTCTCACTCTTTTTGCTTGTGTGTATGGGCAGGCGTTTGCATGTCCCAGTGTTTGTCTTTGTTGGTTTGTATGTCTGAAGTGTCTGTCTTTCTCAGTTTGTATGTGTGAATCTTTGTATTTATATAACTTTCTCACTCTTTTTGCTTTTGTGTCTGGGAGGGTGTTTGCTTATTCCAGTGCATGTCTTTCTCGGTCTGTGTGTCTGAATCTATGTATTTTATATGTTTCACACTCTCTTTGTCTGTTTGTCTGGGTTGGTGATTGCAAGTCCCAGTGTTTGTCTTTGTTGGTTTGTATGTCTGAAGTATCTGTCTTTTTCGGTTTGTATGTGTGGATCTATGTATTTGTATGTGTCTCTAACTCTTTTTGCTTGTGTGTCTGGGTGGTGTTTGCTTATTCCAGTGCATGTATTTATCGGTTTGTGTCTCTGAATCTACATATTTGTATATGTTTCTCACTCTCTTTGTCTGTTTGTCTGGGTTGGTGTTTGCTTATCCCCGTGCTTGTCTTTCTCGGTTTGTATGTCTGAATATATGTATTTGTATGTGTCTCTCACTCCTTTTACTTGTGTTTTTGGGTGGGTGTTTGCTTGTCCCACTGCCTGTCTTACTCGGTTTGTATGTCTGAATCTATGTATTTGTGGCTGTTTCACACTCTCTTTGTCTGTTTGTCTCGGTTGGTGTTTACAAGTCCCAGTGTTTTTCTTTCTTGGTTTGTATGTCTGAAGTGTCTATCTTTCTCGGTTTGTATGTGTGAATCTATGTATTTGTATGTGTCTCTTAGTTTTTTTGCTTGTGTGTCTGGGCGGGTGTTTGCTTTTTCTAGTGCATGTCTTTCTCTGTTTGTGTGTCTTAATCTATGTATTTGTATGTGTTTCACACTCTCTTTGTTTGTTTGTCTGGGTTGGTGTTTGCAAGTCCCAGTGTTGTCTTTGTTGGTTTTTACGTCTGAAGTCTCTGTCTTTCTCGGTTTGTATGTGTGATTCTATGTATTCTTATATGTTTCTCACTCGTTTCGCTTTTGTGTCTTGGCGGGTGTTTCCTTATTCCAGTGCATGTCTTTGACAGTTTGTATGTTTGAATCTGTTTATTTTTATGTGTTTCACACTCTTTTTTCTTGTGTGTTTTGGCAGGTGTTTGCTTGTCCCACTGGCTGTCTTTCTCGGTTTGTCTGTGTGAATCTATGTATTTGTATGTGTCTCTCACTCTTTTTGCTTGTGTGTCTGGGCGGGTGTTTGCTTTTCCCAGTGCCTGTCTTTCTCTGTTTGTATGTCTGAATCTATTTATTTGTATTTGTCTCTCACTCTCTTTGTTTGTTTGTCTGGGTTGGTGTTTGGAAGTCCCAGTGTTGTCTTTGTTGGTTTTTACGTCTGAAGTCTCTGTTTTTCTTGGTTTGTATATGTGAATCTATGTATTTGTATGCGTCTCTCACTCTTTTTGCTTGTGTGTCTGGGCAGGTGTTTGCTTATTCCAATGCATATCTTTCTCGGTTTGTGTGTCTGAGTCAACGTATTTGTATGTGTTTTTCACTCTTTTTCCTGTGGTTTGCTTATCCCAGTGTCTGTCTTTCTCGGTTTGTATGTGTGAATCTTTGTATTTGTATGTGTCTCTCACTCTTTTTGCTTGTGTGTTTTGGCGTGTGCTTGCTTGTCCCATTGCCTCTCTTTCTCGGTTAGTATGTCTGAATCTATGTATTTGTATGTGTCTCTCACTCTTTTGTCTGTTTGTCAGGGCTGGTGTTTGCAAGTCCCAGTGTTTGTCTTTGATGGTTTGTTTATCTGAAGTGTTTGACTTTCTCGGTTTACATGTTTGAATCTATTTGTTTGTATTTGACTCTCACTCTTTTTGCTTGTGTATCTGGGCGGGTGTTTGCATATCCCACTGTCTGTCTTTGTTTGTTTGTGTGTCTAAAGTGCCTGTCTTTCTCTGTTTGTATGTCTGAATTTATTTATTTGTATGCGTCTCTCACTCTTTTTGCTTGTTGGTTTGGGCGGGTGTTTGCCCATCCCAGTGCCAGTCTTTCTCGGTTTGTGTGTCTGACTATATGTATATGTATGTGTTTCACACTCTCTTTGTCTGTTCTCTGGGTGGGTGTTTGCAAGTCCCAGTGTTTGTCTTTGTTGGTTTGTATGTCTGAAGTGTCTGTCTTTCTCGGTTTGTATGTGTGAATATATGTATTTGTGTGTGTCTCTCACTCTTTTTTCCTTGTGTGTCTGGGTTGATGTTTGCTTATTCCAGTGCATGTCTTTCTCGGTTTGTGTGTCTTAATCTATGTATTTGTATTTGTTTTACATTCTCTTTGCCAACGTGTGTCTTGGAAGGTGTTTGCTTATTCCAGTGCATGTTTCTCTCGGTTTGTGTGTCTTAATCTATGTATTTGTATGTGTTTCACACTCTCTTTGTTTGTTTGTCTGGGTTGGTGTTTGCAAGTCCCAGTGTTGTCTTTGTTGGTTTTTATGGCTGAAGTCTCTGTCTTTCTCGGTTTGTATGTGTGAATCTATGTATTTGTATGTGTCTCTCACTCCTTTTGCTTGTGTGTCTGGGCAGGTGTTTGCTTATTCCAGTGCATGTCTTTCTCGGTTTTTGTGTCTGAGTCGACGTATTTGTATGTGTTTCTCACTCTCTTTGCCAGTGTGTGCGGGCGGGTGTTTGCTTGTCCCACTGGTTGTCTTTCTCGGTTCGTATGTCTGAATATATGTATTTGAATGTGTTTCTCACTCTCTTTGTCTGTTTGTCTGGGTTGGTGTTTGCAAGTCCCAGTGTTTCCCTTTGTTGGTTTATATGTCTGAAGTGTCTGTCTTTCTTGGTTTGTATGTGTGAATCTATGTATTTATATTTATTTCTCACTCCTTTTTATTTTGTGTCTGGGCGGGTGTCTCTTTATACCAGTGCATGTCTTTCTTAGTTTGTGTGTCTAAATCTATGTATTTGTATGTGTTTCACACTCTCTTTGCCTGTGTGTGTGTCTGGGCGGGTCTTTGCTTATCCCTGTGTCTGTCTTTCTCGGTTTTTATGTCTGAATCTTTGATTTGTATGTGTTTCTCACTCTTTTTGCTTGTGTGTTTGGGTGTGTGTTTGCTGATCCCACTACCTGTCTTTCTCGGTTTGTATGTCTGAATCTATGTATCTGTATGTGTCTCTCACTGTTTTTGTCTGTTTGTCAGGGCTGGTGTATGCAAGTCCCAGTGTTTGTCTTTGATGTTTTGTATATCTGAAGTGCTTGTCTTTCTCGGTTTGTGTGTTTGAATCTATGTGTTTGTATGTTACTCTCACTCTTTTTTTTTGTGTTTCTGGGTAGGTGTTTGCATACCCCAATGTCTGTCTTTGTTAGTTTGTATGTCTAAAGTTCCTGTCTTTCCCTGTTTGTATGTCTGAATCTATGTATCTGTATGTGTTTTAACTCTTTTTGCTTGTGTGTGTCTGGGTAGGTGTTTGCCCATCCCAGTGCCTGTCTTTCTCGGTTTGTATGTCTGAATCTATGTATCTGTTTGTGTTTCTCACTCTCTTTGTCTCTGTGTGTCTGGGAAGGTGTTTCCCCATCCCAGTGCCTGTCTTTATCGGTTTGTGTGTCTGACTCTATGTATATATATGTGTTTTAAACTCTCTTTGTCTGTTTGTCTGGGTTGGTAATTGCAAGTCCCAGTGTTTGTCTTTGTTGGTTTGTATGTCTGAAGTGTCTGTCTTTCTCGGTTTGTATGTGTGAATATATGAACTTCTATGTGTCTCTCACTCTTTTTTCCTTGTGTGTCTGGGCGGATGTTTGCTTATTCCAGTGCATGTCTTTCTCGGTTTGTGTGTCTTAATCTATGTATTTGTATATGTTTTACATTCTCTTTGCCAACGTGTGTCTGGGCGGGAGTTTGCTTATTCCAGGGCATGTCTTTCTCGGTTTGTGTGTCTGAATGTACGTATTTGTATGTGTTTCTCACTCTCTTTGTCAGTTTCTCTGGGTCTGTGTTTGCTTGTCCCAGTGACTGTCTTGCTCGGTTTGTATGTCTGAAGTGTCTGTGTTTGTATTTGTCTCTCACTTTTTTTTCTTGTGTGTCTCGGAGGGTGTTTGCTTGTCCTACTGCCTGTCTTTCTCGGTTTGAATGTCTGAATCAATGTATTTGTATGTGTTTGACACTCTTTGTCTGTTTGTCTGGGTTTGTGTTTGCAAGTGCCAGTGTTCGTCTTTAATGGTTTGTATATCTGAAGTGCTTGTCTTTCTCGGTTTGTATGTCTGAATCTATGTGTTTATTTGTGTCTCTCACTCTTATTGCTTGTGTGTCTGGGCGGATGTTTGCTTATCCCACTGTTTGTCTTTATTGGTTTGTATGTCTAAAGTGCCTGTCTTTCTCTGTTTGTATGTCTGAATCTATTTATTTGTTTTTGTCTCTCACTCTCTTTGTTTGTTTGTCTGGGTTGGTGTTTGCAAGTCCCAGTGTTTGTCTTTGTTGGTCTTTACGTCTGATGTCTCTGTCTCTCTCGGTTTGTATGTTTGAATCTTTGTATTTGTATGTGTCTCTCACTCTTTTTGCTTGTATGTCTGGGCGGGTGTTTGCTTATTCCCGTGCATGTCTTTCTTGGTTTGTGTGTCTGAGTCGACGTATTTGTATGTGTTTCTCACTCTTTTTGCTTGTCTGTCTGGGCGGGTGTTTGCTTATTCTAGTGCATATTTTTCTCGGTTTGTGTGTCTGAATCTATGTATTTGTGTGTGTTTCACACTCTCTTTGCCAGTGTGTGTGTCTGGATGGGTGTTTGTTTATCCCAGTGTCTGTCTTTCTCGGTTTGTATGCGTGAATCTTTGTGTTTGTATGTATCTCACAATCTTTTTGATTGTGTGTCTGGGAGTATGTTTGCAAAATTCACTGCATGTCTTTCTCAGTTTGTGTGTTTGAATCTAGGTGTTAGTGTGTGTCTGACACTCTCTTTGCCTATGTGTGTGTCTGGGTGGGTGTTTGTTTATCCCAGTGTCTGTCTTTCTCTGTTTGGTTGTCTTAATCTTTGTATTTGTATATGTCTCTCACTCTTTTTGTTTGTGTGTTTGGGCGTGTGTTTGCTTGTCCCATTACCTGTCTTTCTTGGTTTGTATGTCTGAATCTATGTATTTGTATGCGTCTCTCACTCTTTTTGTCTGTTTGTCAGGGCTGGCGTTTTCAAGTCCCAGTGTTTGTCTTTGATGGTTTGTATATCTGAAGTGTTTGACCCATACATATACATAGAGTCAGACACACAAACCGAGAAAAACAGGCACTTAGAAAGGGGGAGGAGGCTAGAAATTAATATATAGTAACAGCCAATTAAGAAATTAATTGGACTACAGCTTTAGTATTGGTGCTTGGGGGTGATAGCACCCCTCTCATTGCAAGCGCTCTTTTTCCATGTCACATAATTGATTATATTCGAATCGCTACCAGCTGAACCATGGAGAAGAAAGGGTCTGCGTCTTGAGAACTGCTAGAAAATTTTTCCGGGGGGGGGGGGTAGCGCTACCAAAAGCTTTGTTTTCAACGAGATTTAATAGTAATATTTCTCATTTTCCTATTTTTATTTATTGTTGAAAATCTTCTTGTCTCCCTTTAAGATCTGACCCCCTAAGTCGGTCAAGGGGTACATCTCTTCAAAAGATGTTTACCAAGAATCCCTTCAAAACTATAGAAATGATGACGTAATATTCAATTTTTGAAGCTTCATACGCCTCACCCAAGCCCTGCCAATTAATATCTAGAGGAGTTCAGTTTTGGGTTGATAATATTCTCGAATCACTTATTACGGATATTAAAATTTAGAAAACGGACGTTGAAGGAGCTAGTAGTAGACCTTCCACGCATTCAAGAGAGCCCCTGATTGAAAAGCTAGTAGTAAAAAACAGTAAGTAAAGAAGACTTCATCGAGTTTTATACTATTATGGCTGGAACACATAGACAGCCTTTTTTAAACTTTTGTTTTGATTCGTTTCAATCCAATTTGTCGCAAGTCTTCTAAACGCAAATGTCTTTTCTCTTCACTTTTGTTTTGACTCGTTCTGATTCCCGCTGTTGCTTATCTTCTAACCACATATTTCTTTCTTTTTCATTTTGAATTATTTCAGACATTTTTTCAATTCACTTTGTTCTAGCTTCACAGATATGTCTGGGCTCATTTGATGGTCCAGGCTGTTCATTTTCCTCCATTATGAATTTACGATGCTCGAGTCGTTGTTTTTTTTTTTTTTTTTTTATCCCGTTTGATTGTTCAGGTGTTTGGACCAAAATCTCTTCTTGTTCCAACAAACAATCATTTATAAACAATTGTAAATTTTCGTTTTTTTGGGTTTTCCTCTACGCATATTTTTTGTTCTTGTGTAATTGCTAGCTTTTGGAAAATATAGACTGATATATCTTCCTACACATAGCTAGTTTTTATGCTGTGAATGTCGTCACTGAAATAGGTATTATGACGTGAGTGATTTTTAATTCGACGTCTTTTATGGCAGGTACATGTATGAAAACTTTTGTATTAGTGTATGGTGCCATAACAATACTGATAAAAAATGTGACGTTATTTAAATGTAAAGTGTGTTTCCAAAATTAAGGCTCTTAGCGAATATTCTCAAATCGTGACCTATCGAGATCGTTGTGTACGCAACCGGTCGAGATTTCCACGGAATGAGGCCCTTGCCTATCAAAATTTTCGGATGATCCAAATCGCAATATGCATAGCCTACGCAAATACAATTTTAAATAAATGATTTTGTGGATATACTCACCGTAAACTCGGACATGAATGGACAGCAGAGCAATTGCTAAGCCAATAAGTGATATTAAAAGAAATCCAATAAGGCCAACTGAGGTATATTTATAAAACAAAGAATCGTGAGAAGACATAGATGATTTGACCTCAAGTAGAATGCAAATACTATTTTACTGCAATTAAAATTTTCAAGGTTAGTTCAAGATTTTCTACAGCATATTAACTGATGAACTTCAATCAAAATCCTTATATACTTACATTTGGGTGTTCCAATACATTAAGACACAAAAATTCGAAATAAGTTCACCTGTTCTATCTATCAACCTTGGGCTATTGTCCGTAGTTTGTTTAGGGGTGTTGTAGGCTTCTGGCGTCACTTTCGAAGGAGCACCTAAGTGTGTTCTGTTTACAGCAGTTTTTCTGAAGGACTGGAGGATCCTGATGGAATGGAACTTGTTTTGTCATGTTTGAGAACTATGACCTCGATGTAGTCATTATTCTAGTCAACTTTTGTCAGTTACATGCCCAGAAACCTGAATCTAACAGGAACAAGCTGTCCAACTGTGTTAATGTTCCATATTGTTTAACTGGTGACTAAGTTAGCGCTGTAAGCTAGCAAGAGTTTTGCAAGGCCCTACACCCATCCTTCAGACAGCTGTACCAAAACTTCTCGATGTAGCACAATATTTCCCATTTGAGTCCCATATTCATCAACGCATATGATTGACCAACAGAGAATGAAAGAGAATCCTTTGCTTTTTTTTTGCCGACTTTATGCTTCTTCCTGGATACAGAGCATAGAACTCAGTGTATACTGGATTTTTTTTAGAATACAAAGAAAAATGAAATTAAAGAGCGACAACAAAGCTCAAGAAAGCCCAGTAAAACAACTTTTTCAGCAGTAAAGGGGAGATAGCACAAAAAATTCACAAAAGCACAAAAGATTGGAAACTTAGTCCAAATATATTCTTCTAACTAAAGGGGGTCAAGGGTTAGGGAGCCGGCGTTTTCCGCCAAAAACATCACTTGGAAATTCAACCCCTTCCCCTGCAGAAAATTTATCCCCGCAGAAAATCAAACTCCCCCTCCCCAAATAATCTCACCCCCCAGAAAATACTCCAGTGGAAAACTCTCTCGTAAAATCCCTCAAACGCAAAATTGAGCAGCCACAGAGAAAGTACAAAATAGGTACCTCGAAATGTCGATCAGATGTCCTAAAGGGTAATAAAAGAACTAACAAGGGGTAATAAGATATCAATAAGTTTCGAGGCAATCAAAACAGGCCTGATTGCGTTTCGGTTGAAAAGTAAGCGGTGGGCGAGAGGAAGTTAAGAGCTACAGCACTGGCTGGTGTTTTCTCCGAAAATGAGCCATGGAATTTCATATTTCTATTCGAATGATCCTTCTTCCGATATTGTACGATATCTGGCTCCATACAAATCAGCTTTTTTCACTCCTGGAAAAAAAAGTTGAAAAACAGACAACTAAAAAAATAAACATGCTTCCAAGACTAATCTTCCTAAAAAAAATATTAGATCCTACACTGTGGACTAAAACCCTCAACTATATAGCCCTTATTCACCTTGAATTGGATAGCATAGTTTCTCACGATCAAGCCTTTTTCGGGTATTATCTCCCTAAGACAATGCAAATTTATTTATGCGAATAATTTTTCGATTCGTGACATTAAACTGATTGCGTCACATTTTTACAATCGGCCTAAGAAGTATTTTTGACAGATCAAGAAGTATTCTTGATCTGATTCTTGACATTAAACTGAATGTGTCACATTTTTAAAATCGGCCTAAGAAGTAGATTCATTTGATTTTTAGCATTGTTATCTGATTCGTGACATTAAACTGAATACGTCGCATCTTTACAATCGGTCTAAGAATTAGATTCATTTGGTTTTTAGTATCGTTATCTGATTCCTGAAATTAAGCTGAATTTGTCACATTTTTACAATCGGCCTAAGAAGTAGATTAATTTGATTTTTAGCATTGTTATCTGATTCGTGACATTAAACTGATTGTGTCACATTTTTACAATCGGCCTAAGAAGTAGATTCATTTGATTTTTAGCATTGTTATCATCAGGGCCGACGAAAACTATCACCGGGTCCAGAGCAAAACTCTTCTTCAGTCACCATCTCCCCACCCATACCTTTTAGGTGTATAGAAATATAAAAATAAGTTTATTGTAAAAAATTAATAGTTATACATAAGGATCTTGGATAGGAGCTTAACATGATTTCCGTTGGCCTCCCTTTGAGCTGTAGATTAATGCGGATATGTTCGGCTTTTCAAACACACAGCTTGACCCAGTTCACTAAAGGCTAGTACCCTTTAGAAGAGGAAGGGGTAAAGGTAGATAGTTAAAAAGATCTTATTAAAGCATGATTTAGATCAAGGGTCCCTCCTAAAAGTTCATTGTGAGCCTCTATAATAGCCATCCTATTAACTTGCAGTTTTTGAGTCTGATGTTTCGCTTTCAATGTTACACAATCGCTTTCAATGTGCGAAGCCAGGGTTACAATAATAGAATCAACGTTTAGAGTGGGTTCTAGGGTCTCATTCACAAGAAATCTATGATTTGCAGCTTTTTTCAAACTGGTATTGGAAAAAATAACAAAAGACAATGCAACTAGTAATAAGAAAAGTGTTCGTCCAGAAGTGACTCCTTATTTGGGAAGAGAGACATTAGGAAGAGAGAAGTTAGAATTTATTTGTCCGATTACAGATACTCATACAAGAGTACTAAATCTAAAAATAGTCTTTGACGCTGGCTGACCATCAAATTGTTTCTTCTGGTATTTGTTACAGGATTCTGGCAAGGAATTTGACATGAGATTCTTGCGTGCACTTGGATAACACAAAGAATATATTTATTCCGAATATATTCAACGCGGAAATTTTAAATGCATAAGTGTGGTCTGAATAATACACAAGTAGCAAATGAAGAGTGTAGTTAATATAAAGTATTGTATAGTATAGGAAATATACATAAAGTCGATATTGATAAAGCTATATATATTTTAGCCAATGATATGGCATCCATTAGTCGTCCATGCTCCAACCTCCAAGGGTCCCAATAACCCCCCCCCCCAACTTTTTGCCCCCCCCCCCATTTTTATACTTTTTTTAAGTTTATTTTTTGTTCAGTTTAAGGATATTAAAAAGATCAATGTGGTTAATGAGGTTTTCAGAGCTAAAATCTTATTTGTAATAAAGTTTTGGAATTGCTTACCAACTAAAGGTATATCTGGGTGAATGGGTACTCCCACACACATGATATAAATGTTAAATATGATTAGAATATTTCTTATCCTTTCACAAGTTGATTGACCTAGCTTCACTTCTAGGCTGTGAACGGTATAATACACCAGTACCAATTTTCAATATAGAGGCTCCATTAAGAGATACAAAATGTAAGAAAAAAGTTATTAGAATAACATTAGTCTCCAAATTTTGAGAGTTGGATGGACGACAGAATTAAACGTTCAATTTTGACACTTTTTTACTTAACATTATCAAATAACTATGGATGGTTGAGACAGTTATTAGGCTATAGGGTGAGGCTTGGCGTAATTAGATAAAACTTGGCTATCTGTTTATGAAGAATATTAAATCGGTTTTTTTCGGTCATTATTGTGTTCATACTTTAATTAAAATGAAAAATTTGATGTAGAGCCAAGATGTGCTTGTTTACTTTTAGTGGCAAGAGTTTTTCAAAGCTTTTATGTTCTTGCCTACTTTCATGACCCATGTAGTTGAATTTGTCCTATACAAAAGTACTTTTTTTTATTAATTTTTGATGCTCAGTCATCTATTAATAGACTCATGAATCTAGTATCTATGTGTGTAAATGCCATTTCCGTTTGACTTTTGCTAGCGTATCCTAAAAACAATGGAAATATTACAAAGTAATGCATAAAATATTTTTATTGAAATAACGACATGTAGAGTATTAACATAACAATTTGTCACATACACAATTATACATTATTAATATCATTGATCAACTTTGGACATTTTTAATCTGTACCATAAAATAAATAATCATGTTCTCTCTTGATACTAGAGCTATTCTCTTCTCTTAGTTCATAACCAATAGAATAATCATTCTCCCATTTTGAGTTATACACAATTTTTACTCTGACAATATTAAGGTATAGAGTAAATGGTTTACAAAAAAAAATGAAAATACAATTACTACTACTAACGACCCACTCATTTTATCAAGAAAATATCGGAAAATGTTTAAGGTATGGTGAAAATGGCATGCAAAAAACATGAAAATCGAACTACTACTAACAACTCGCTGTAACATAAGGCCACCTGAGGACAATACAGATACGTTTTATCAAGAAAATGTCTGAAAATGTTTAAGGTATAGTATGAATGGCTTGCACAAAACATGATAATACTACTAGTACTAACAACTTACTGCACTGCAAAGTCTCCTGAGGTCAACAAAAGTACATTCGATCAAGAAAATATTAGAAAATGTATAGATTATAGTATGAATGGGACGCAAAAACATGAAAATACTACTACTGCTAACCACTCGCTGCAACATAAGGCCACCTGAGGCCAATGCAGCTACGTTTTATCAAGAAAATATCTGACAATATTTAAGGTATAGAATAAATGGTTTACAAAAAACACGAAAATATATTACTACTAGTAACAACCAATTCGTTTTATCAACAAAATTTCTGAAAATGTTTAAGCATAGTACAAATGGGTTGCAAAAAACATGAAAATAGAACCAATGCTGACAAACCGCTGTAACATAAAGCCACCTGAGCTGAATGCAAATACGTTTTATCACGAAAATATCTGAAATTGTTTAAGGTATAGTATGAATGCCTTGTAAATAAAAAGGTGGAAATACAACTACTACTAACAACTCACTGCACTACCAAGCCACCTGAGGGAAACAAAGGTACGTTTTATCAAGAAAATATCTGAAAATGTTTAAGGTATAGAATAAATGGTTATCAAAAAACACGAAAATACTACCACTACTACTAACAACCCGCTCGTTTTATCAAGAAAAGATCAGAAAATTTTCAAGGTATAGTAAAAATGGCTTGTAAAAAACATGAAAATAGAACTACTACTAACAACTCGCTGTAACATAAAGCCACCTGAGGAGAACACAGATAAGTTTTATCAAGAAAATGTCTGAAAATGTTTAAGGTATAGTATGAATGGCTTGCACAAAACATGATAATACTACTAGTACTAAAACTTACTGCACTGCAAAGTCTCCTGAGGTCAACAAAAGTACATTCGATCAAGAAAATATTAGAAAATGTATAGATTATAGTATGAATGGGACGCAAAAACATGAAAATACTACTACTACTAACCACTCACCGCCATATAAGGCCACCTGTGGCCAATGCAGCTACGTTTTATCAAGAAAATATCTGAAAATATTTAAGGTATAGAATAAATGGTTTACAAAAAACACGAAAATATACTACTACTAGTAACAACCAATTCGTTTTATCAAGAAAATATCTGAAAATGTTTAAGCATAGTACAAATGGGTTACAAAAAACATGAAAATAGAACCAATGCTGACGAATCGCTGTAACATAAAGCCACCTGAGCTCAATGCAGATACGTTTTATCACTAAAATATCTGAAAATGTTTAAGGTATAGTATGAATGCCTTGTAAATAAAAAGGTGCAAATACAACTACTACTAACAACTCACTGCACTACCAAGCCACCTGAGGGAAACAAAGGTACGTTTTATCAAGAAAATATCTGAAAATGTTTAAGGTATAGAATAAATGGTTATCAAAAAACACGAAAATACTATTACTACTACTAACAACCCGCTCGTTTTATCAAGAAAAGATCAGAAAATTTTCAAGGTATAGTAAAAATGGCTTGCAAAAAACATGAAAATAGAACTACTACTGACAACTCGCTGTAACATACAGCCACCTGAGGTCAATACAGATACGTTTTATCAAGAAAATATCTGAAAATGTTTAAGGTATAGTATGATTGCCTTGCAAAAAAAGGTGAATATACAACTACTACTAACAACTCACTGCACTACCAAGTCACCTAAGGGAAAAAAAGGTAGGTTTTATCAAACAAATATCTGAAAATGTTTAAGGTATAGTACAAACGACTTACAAAAAACGAATCGTTTTAACAAAAAGCCACCTGAGGCCAATCAGAGATACGTTTTATTCAAGAAAATATCTGAAAATGTTTAAGGTATAGCATGAATGCCTTGCCAAAAAAGTTGAAAATACTACTACTACCACTACTAATAGCTCACTATACGACCAAATTACCTGATATCGCTCAGGGAAGTATTATCAAGAAAACATTGTGAATATTTAAGGTAGAGTATAAATGGCTTGTAAAAACACAAAACTACTGTTACTACTAACAACTCACTACACGACCAGGCAACCTGAAGTCGCTCAGGGTTTTAATGTTCGTATTGTATTGTTAGTTTCTACTTAACTGGTCCAAACAATCTTATTTTAATTTCACTGTCCTTCGTCCTTTGAATCATTCTATATAGGAACAGTTTGAAGGTAGAAAGAAGAAAAGCTTCAGAGGACAGCTAATCTTACTAAAGATTGACATCCTGATTCTTTCTAATTTTTTAATATTTGAATTATGTTGTTAGTTTCTACCAAGGCCATATCCAGGATTTTTGTTTGGGAGGGGGCTACCCGATTTTTTCCCGTGGACTTTGTCTACCATCCTCGAGATGGGTATTTTTTAGACTAATTTTTGACTCGGTTAAAAATTTCGGGGGTGGGGGGGGGGGGTTCGAACCAGGTAACCCCCCCTGGATACGGCCTTATTTTCTACTTAACCCGTTCAAACAATCATATTTTAATTTCACTCTCTTTGATACTTTGAATCATTCTACATAGGAATAGTTTGAAGGCAGAAAGAAGGAAACGTTTGAAAGAAAGATTCTTTAATTAAAGATTGGCTTCCTGATTTTTCTTAATTTTGTTAGTTTCTACTTAACCGCCTAATGCAACGATATTTTAATTTCACTGTCCTTGGTAAGTTGAATCACTCTGCATAGAAATAGTCTGAATGTAGAAAGAAGGAAAGCTTCAGAGGACAGCTACTTTCACAAAAGATTAACATTCTGATTCTTTCTTCTTTTTTAATATTTGAATTGTGTTGTTAGTTTTTATTTGAACGGTTCCAAAAACCGTTTTTGATTTTCATTATTCATGGTACTTTGAACAATTCTGTACAGGAATATTCAGAAGGCAGAAAGAAGGAAAGGTTTGGAAGAAAGCTTATTTCATTAAAGATTAGTTTCCTGATTTTTCTAAATTTTTTAATATTATAATGTTTTGATAGTTTCTACTTAACCGGCACATACAATATGTTTTAATTTCACGGTTTATACTACTTTGAATCATTCTGCATAGGAATATTTTGAAGATAGAAAGAAGGAAAGCCTCAGAGAACAGTTAATTTCACTAAAGATTGACATCCTGATTAATTCTAGCTTTTTAATATTTGAATTGTGTTGTTAGTTTATACTTAACTGGTTCAAACAATCATATTTAATTTTATTGTCCTTGGTACTTTGAATCATTCTGCATAGGAATAGTTTGAAGGCAGAAAGAAGGAAAGCTTAATTTAGTTTATGTTGTCTAGGATAAACGAGAAGCGCTAATATCCGTTGCTGTATGTCAGTAGCATTCTTTATTGTACATCTTAAATGGTTGAACTATGAGAAATTGAGACAGTAAGGAGACTATAGAGTGAAACTTGGCGCACTGAGGAAAGTTGGAGTTAAAGTGGAACCTTTTCTCTTCATTGGGAGAAATTCAGAAGTAGTTTTCTCTTAATTGGGGAAAAATTCATAAGTATTAGCACTATTCTTTTTTTTCTTTTACTGACATGGAATTTCTTGGACATGGAAAATTATTTTTTATTAATACGAATGTCTTAATGGTCCTCTATGCTTGCACATAGACACTACGCGCGTGTCGAAATGGCACTCTATGGCTAGTTATCGACACTACCTAGCTTATTTACTTAACACTACCTACTTAGCTACCGACACTACCGTAATTTTCACACATTGGAAGGATAAACACCTCCATCATTTTCTAAAAAGTGAAAATGAATTATTTGAGGAAAGTGTGTACACATGATAAAATTATCGTTGCGTTGAATCCTGACAAGGAGAAGTATTTGAACTATGAAACAAGTGCAAGTTGTAACACTATTGGAAATATGTGGATGCGTTGTCATGACAGCGAGAGTTTATATTTCTTTGGAGTACCAAAATCATTCTACAATGGTGATGGTGGATATACGAGAGTGAGATATCTGGAGATGATACTCTTCAAAGAAAATGCCAAAATAAAAATAATAGTTGACGATGAGGGACTTTTTGCTTATGGTTCTGGTAATACGTTACCTATTGTAAGATCCAATCGTCATGTTTCTGGTATTACTATTAAACGGAAGGTAAAAAGAAGACAGGCATGCTCTTCTAGCAACTTTATAAACCATATCATGTCTATGTGCCAGAATTGTTGTCTGTGTAAAAATAATGTGACAATAGACAGTGATATCAGAGGTAAAATATAAAGGACATTTGCCGAAGACATTACTAATGAATATAAAAATCAATTGACGGAAAATAAAGCGCATGTGAACATTGTTGCTACTATTGATCATATAGTCAATAAACCCAATAATATCGAAGATGCAACACATATTGAACCTATAGGTGACACCCCTGTAAATATTGTGTATGACTCAAAATGAATTAATGATTATTCTACTGGTTATGAACTAAGAGAAACGATTAACTTTAGTATCAAGAGAGAATACGATGAATTATTCTATGGAACAGATTCAAAATGTCTAAAGTTGGCCAATGTTATTAATAATGTATGTTATACATTTTATTTTATTATTTTACATGCATCATTTCAATAAAAATAGTTTATGTGTTACTTTGTTATATTTCCATTATTTTAAGGCACGCAAGCAAGTCAAACGTTTAGAATGCTTATTAAAAGGTCAGAGATGTAGGAAAAGGAAGTTTCAGAGATAAAGATACTTCTAGCAGGCTCATAGAGGATATATTAGAAACTGAGATAGGTTAACAGAACATATAGAAAAGTCTGAGCATACCCCAATATTAAGCTATACTTTTCAAAAGACATTATTCTGTCATTTCTCTCATAGGGATGTCACATTACACCTTTGAATGGACATTATTTTATAAATTTTGACCTTATACATATCCTCAATACTAAGCAATACTTTTCAAACGACATTATTCTATAATTTCTTTCACGTATCTTTAAATTTATGCACATACATAATTTGTACTCCATGCTTGCACATAGACAGTACGCGACTGTCCCAATGGTATTCTATGGTTATTTATTTACGCTACCTACTTTATTGTATGCATTAAATCAGTAATTTTCACACATTGGAAGGATAAAAACCTGCATCATTTTTTTTAAAGTGAAAATGAATTATTCTAAGAGTGTGTTATATATGCTAGAGTGGCAGAAACGTTACATATTTATTTAATTTAAGCCCTTATTCAGCTATAATAATGTTTGGTGTGATTGACACAGAATATATTGGACTGAAATATTCATCAACTGGTGTTGTTTTCGAAGCGGCTTTCTTGTTACTAGATGAATAAAACCATGAAGTTTATAGCTATAAATGGACCGTCAAATACAATATGTTTAAGTATGATAAAAAAGATGGTCCAACATTAAATTTTATAAATCGAAACGGCTTTTACGGTAAAACCAAAATACCACGTAATAGAAATGGTTATGAAATAAAACAAGTACAAGTGAAAATTCAGGAAATATGTGGTTTTTTCAATGTGAAAGCTGTTTCTATTAAGGGAAACGTGCCGATTGATAAACTCTTACTAGGAAAATGTGACAAAGACATACCATTATTCAACTTAGAAGAATTCAAATGTGACAAATACCTGCATTCAGTACATGATCTGAAAGACGAAGTTAGATATTTCGCTCAATGGGTACCTGAAAAGATACCTTATATGGAAAAATGCATCAGATATCCAAAGACCTAAGCTTCTGCTTTTTCTATCAAATGGTTTAAGCTTTTTTTAATATGTTAATATGTATAATTTTCCGAACATTTTTGTTGTTGAATATATTTTTTAAGCACTAAACACTTTTTAGATTACTTTTCATTTTCATCTACGACATATACATCTTGTTTAGCTCTAGGATACCGTTTGAAACATGAAGGAACATTTTTTTTGAAAATTGAAATAAACTTCTCATACACATGAAGCATAGTGAGAGGCGACGCTTTTTCACTTCCTCAACTGCCGCCATCTTTACGCCTATAGTTATAGATGACACTTTACACCTATAATTATAGATGGGAGCACACTTGCTCAGACACACGGGTATAGTGAGAGAGACTGTAAAAAGTTAGGTTTATTTACGCTCACATAGCGTAGCGGTCCGCAGTGGCGCCGTTGCCCAAAGGAGCGGTTCACCCGGCAGCGGCGGAGCCGCCCACTGCAGCGTCACCGTGCCCACCAAAGCAGTCCACCCCACAGTGACGCCGTGCCCGCCGCAGCCCTCCGCCCCGCAGCGGCTTCGTGCCCACCGCAGCGGTCCACCGCACAGCAGCGCGGGTCAGCACTATTTGAGTTTAACATAGCACATATAACACACTCTTAGAATAATTGATTTCCACTTTAAAAAAATATGATGCCGGCGTTTATCCTTCCATTATATGACAATTACTGATTGAATGCATGCAATAGACTAGGTAGTGTCGATACCTAGCCATAGAGTACCATTGGGACAGTCACGTAGTGTCTATGTGCAAGCATAGAGTAAAGATGATGTATGTGCATAAATTTGAAAATATGAGAGAAAAAAGATAGAATAGTGTCGTTTGAATAGTATTGATTAGTATTGGGGATATGTATAAAATAAAAATTTATAAAATAATGTCCATTCTAAGTGATAATGTGACAACTCAATGAGAGAAACGATAGAATAATGTCTTTTGTAATGCATTGCTTAGTATTGGGGTATGCTCAGACTTTGCTATAAGTTCTGTTGACCAATCTCAGTTTATAATATACCCCTATGAGCCCGCTAGCAGTATCTTTATTACCCCCAATAAATTAGTATCTTAATCAAAATATATTACCCCAGTATCTTTATTAAACCCCCATTTTCTCTAAAATGTTTGAAAGTTTTATTTACCATTTCCTTTTTGACGATATTCGTGATAAAATCAACCCAAATCAGTTTGGCTTTAGGTCGAATCATAGCACCACGCATTGCTTAATTTATATACTTGATACTATTTTCAAACATCTCGAGTTGAATAGTTGCTACGTTGAGGCTGTTTTTGCTGATATTAGCAAAGCCTTCGACAATTTGGATCATCAGACAGTTTTAGATAATGCAAGGGCCTTAGGTGCAAGAGACTTTGTTTTACGTATGTCAGCTAGCTTTGTGTCTGGCCGTGAGCAATGTGTAGTCCTCCCTAACGAGGATTCATCAGGTTTTTCCTTGATTTCCTGTGGAGCACCTCAAGGGACTAAGTTTGGTTCTTTAGCATTTTTAATAGCTTTTAATAGTGTTTTACCAAGTTTTTACAACATTTTTAAATTTGCGGATGATTTGACATTACTGAACCTTTGTCAAACATCTAATACTTCGAATATTAGACTGGATTCACTAATTAACAATTTAAAGAATGACATTGACAATGTTAAACTAAAATTAAGCATACCCAAAAGCAGTTTCATGTTATTTTCTTTTTTTTTAAATATACCCCCTATCAATAATTACCTTTGCATACCAAATTTAAATACTGTTTAACTGCTTGATGTGCAGTTGGACAACGACCTTAAATAGAATTCCCACATATCCCACTTATTTAAGTCAGGTTGTTTTTTCCTTAAATCTTTCTCTCTTCTCAAACGTTTCTCCATATCAATCAAAAACCTTAAAATAATTTATTGTTCTTATGTAAGACCCTGTCTGGAATATGCTTGCCCTGTCTGGCACCCTGGGTTGACCAAACACCAATGTTCTAAAATTGAAAGTATTCAAAAAAGAGCAGTAAAAACTATTCTTGGGACGGCCTATACTATATACAATGAAGGTTTGGCTAGACTTGAACATAGTACATTGGAATCACGACGTCACATCCTTACCATGAACTATGGTCTCAAGTGCCTTAATTCTGACTATCATCAAAGTTTTCTCCCTCCCTTTAAAGAAAATCCCCCAACCCTTCCTAATACTAGGCGCAATGCTCTTAGAGCTCCAAATACCCAACTGGACCTGTATCCCCAAATGTTGACCATGAGATACAAAAACTATTTTGTCCCCTATTTTGTTTCCTATTTTAATAATTGATATAACTTTTCCCCTGGCATCTGTTTTATTATTGATTCAATTTTTTGTTTTATGTTTATCACATAACATTTGTTTTGTTATAGTAATTCTGACGTGCTTATTCTAGCTTTTGTGCTATTTTAGCCAATAAATCATATTCTATTCTATTCTATTTATCTCTGGAAATTCCTTTTCTTACATCTCTAACTTATTAATAAGCATTCTAAAACGTTCGAATGGCTAGCGTACCCTAAAATAATGTAAATATAACAAAGTAATGCACAAAATATTTTTATTGAAATAACGACAAGTTGAATATTAACATAAAAATATGTTACATACATTATTATACATGATTAATAACATTGACCAACTTTGGACATTTTGAATCTGTTCCATAGAATAGTTCATCATGTTCTCTCTTGATACTAAAGTAACTCTCTTCTCTTAGTTCATAACCAGTAGAATAATCATTAATCAATTTTGTATCATACACAATTTTTACAGGGGTGTCACCTACAGGTTCAATACGTATTGCATCTTTGATATTATTGGGTTCATTGACTATATAATCAATAGTATCAAAAATTTTCACATGCGCTTTATTTTTCGTCAATTAATTTTCATATTCATTAGTAATATTATCTGCCAATGCCCTTTTTATTTTGCCTGTGATATAACTGTCTATTTTCACATTATTTTTACCCAGATGATAATTCTGGCACGTAGATATAATATGGTTTATAATGTTGCTAGAAGACTATGCCTGTCTTCTTTTTACCTTTCCGTTGAATACTAGTACCAGAAAGATGACGATAGGATCTGTCAATAGGTAACGCATTACCAGAACCATAAGCAAGAAGTTGCCACTCATCGTGAACTATTATTTTTATGTTGGCATTTTCTTTGAAGAGTGTCATCTCTAGATATATCACTCTCGTATATCCACCATCACCATTGTAGAATACTTTGGGTACTCTGAAGAAATTTGAACTCTCGCTGTCATGACAACACATGCATACATTTCCAATAGTGTTACCATTTTTAATTGTTTCATAGTTCAAATACCTCTCCTCGTCAGCATTCTACGCAACAATAATTGTATCATGTGTACACACTTTCCTCGAATAATTCATTTTCATTTTTTTAAATAAGATCCAGGTGTTTATCCTTCCAATGTGTGAAAATTACTGATTTAATGCATGCAATAAACTTGGTAGTTTCGATAATTAGCCATAGACTACCATTGGGACATGCGCGTAGTGTCTATGAGCGAGCATAGAGTACCATTGATACATCCGCATTAGCAAAAAATAAATTTTCCAAGTCCAAGAAATTCCATGTTAGAAAAAAAGAATAGTGATACTACTTCTGAATTTTTCCACAGTGAAGAGAAAACTACTTCTGAATTTTTCCCAATGAAGAGAAAAGTTACACTTTAATTCGGACTTTTCTCATTACGCCAAGTCTCACCCTATAGTCTCCTTACTATCTCAACTACTCATAGTTCAACCATTTAAGATGTACAATAAACAGTGCTAGTGGAATAAAGCAACAGATAATAGTACTTCTTGTTTTCCTAGAAAACATAGCTAAATTAACTTTTCCTTCTATCTGCCTTCAAACTCTTCCTATGCAAAATGATTCGAAGTACGAAGGACAGTAGCATTAAAATATGATTGTTTGAACCAGTTAATTAGAAACTAACAAAACAATTCAAATGTTAAAAAATTACAATGAATCAGGATGTCAATATTTAATGAAAGTTGCTGTCCTCTGAAGTTTTTATTTTTTCTACCTTCAAACTATTCCTATGCAGAATGATTCAAAGTATCAAGGACAGTGAAATTAAAATATGATTGTATGTGTCGGTTAAGTATAAACTAACAATAACATTCAAATATTAAAAAATTAAGAAAAATCAGGAAACCAATCTCTAATGAAAGAAGCTTTCTTCCAAACCTTTCCTTGTTTCTGCATTTAAACTATTCCTATGCAGAATAATTGAAAGTACCTAGGACAGTGAAATTAAAATCATATTGTTTGAACCAGTTAAGTAGAAACTAACAACACAATTCAAATATTAGAAAACTAGAAAAGGATCAGGATGTCAATCTTTAATGAAAGTAGCTGTCCTCTGAAGCTTTCCTTCTTTCTACATTCAAACTATTCCTATACAGAATGATTCTAAGTACCAAGGCCAAAGAAATTAAAATATGATTGTATATGCCGGTTAAGTAAAAACTAACGAAAACAGTCAAATATTAAAAAATTAGGAAAAATCAGGAAACCAATCTTTAATAAAAGAAGCTTTCTTCCAAACCTTTTCTTCTTTCTGCCTTCAAACTATTCCTATGTAAAATGATTCAAAGTACCAAGGACAGTGAAATTAAAATATGATTGTTTGAACCAGTCAAGTAGAAACTAACAACACAATTCAAATATTAAAAAATTGGAAAGAATCAGAATGTTAATCTTTATTGAAAGTAGCTGTCCTCTGAAGCTTTCCTTCTTTCTACATTCAGACTATTCCTATGCTGAATGATTCAAAGTACCAAGGACAGTGAAATTAAAAAATTATTGTATGAGCCGGTTAAGTAGAAACTAACAAAAATTATGGAAAATCAGGAAGCAAAACTTTAATGAAAGAAGCTTTCTTGCTTAGTAGTGCAGTAAGTTGTTAGAACTAGTAGTATTATCATGTTCCTTGCAAGCCATTCATACTATGCCTTAAACATTTTCAGATATTTTCTTGATAAAACGTATCTATATTGACCTCAGGTTGCTTTATGTTACAGCGAGTTGTTAGTAGTAGTTCTACTTTTATGTTTTTTTGCAAGCCATTTGTACTATGCCTTAAACATTTTCAGATATTGTCTAGACAAAACGAGTGGGTTGTTAGTAATAGTAATAGTATTATCGTGTTTTTTGTAAACCATTTATTCTATACCTTAAATATTTTCAGAATAAAAATTGTGTAGGACTCAAAATGGGATAATGAATATTCTACAGGTTATGAACTAAGAGAAGAGAATAACTCTAATGTCAAGAGAGAATATGATGAATTACTTTATGGAGCAGGTTCAAAATGACCAAAGTTGCTCATTGATATTAATAACGAGTGGGTTTTTAATAGTAGTAATAGTATTTTCGGGTTTTTTTTTTTAAACCGTTTATTCTATACCTTGAATATTTTCAGAGTAAAAATTGTGTATAACTCAAAATGGGATAATGATTATTCTACAGGTTATGAACTAAGAGAAGAGAATAACTCTAGTATCAAGAGAGAATATGATGAATTATTTTATGGAACAGATTCAAAATGTCCAAAGTTGCTCAATGATATTAATAATTTATAATAATGTATGTAACATATTTTTATGTTAATATTCTACATGTCGTTATATCAATAAAAATATTTTATACATTGCTTTGTTATATTTCTATTATGTGAAGGATACACTAGCCAGTCAAACATTTAGAATGTTTATTAAAAAAAAGTCAGAGATGTAAGAAATGGACTTTTCGCACATAGATACTACTACCAGATTCATGAGTATATTGAGAGATGACTGAGCATCAAAAATTAATAAAAAAAATACACTTTTGTATAGGACAAATTCAACTACACGGTAAATGAAAGTAGGCGAGAACATAAAAGCTTAGAAAATCTTTTGCCACTAAAAATAAACAAACACATCTTGGCTCTACATTTAAGTTTTCATTTTATTTCAAGTTTCAACACAATAATAACCGAAAGAAACTGATTTAATACTCTCCATAAGCAGATAGCCAAGTTTCATCTAATTACGCCAAGCCTCACCCTATAGCCTCCTAACTGTCTCAACCATCCATAGTTATTTGATAATGTTAAGTAAAAAAGTGTCAAAATTGAACGTTTAATTCTGTCGTCCATCCAACTCTCAAAGGATAGAGTCTGATGTCATTCTGTTATTTTTTTTCTTACATTTTATATCTCTTAATGGAGCCTCTATATTGAAGATTGATACTTGTGCATTATACACACCCACAGCTTAGTAGTGAAGCTAGGTCAATCGACTTGTGAAAGGATAAAAAATATTCTAATCATATTTAACATTTATATCATGTGTGCGGGAGTAGACATTCACCCAGATATACCTTTAGTTGGTAAGCAATTTGAAACGTTTATTACACCAAAGATTTTAGCTCTGAAAACCTCTTTAACTACATTGATCTTTTCAATATCCCTAATCTGAAAAAATAAACTTGAAAAAAAGTATAAAAAATGTGGAGGGGGGCAAAAAGTTGGGGGAGGGGTATTGGGACCCTTGGAGGTTGGAGCATGGACGACTAATGGATGCCTTATCATTGGCTAAAATGTATATAGCTTTATTAATATCTACTTAATGTATATTTCCTTTACTATACAATACTTTATATTAACTACACCCTTTATTTGCTACTTGTGTATTATACCGACCACACTTATGCATTTAAAATTCCCGCGTTGAATACATTCGGAATTAATATATTCTTTGTTATCCATGTGCACGCAAGAATCTCATGTCAAATTCCTTGCAAGAATCCTGTAACAAATTCCAGAAGAAAAAATTCGATGTTCACCCAGCGTCACAGACTATGTTTTAACCTAGTTCTCTTGTATAGTTATCTGTAATCTGATAATTAAATTCAAACATCTCTCTCCCTAAAGTAGGTAAATACCCAAATAAGGAGTTCCTCCTTGACTAGTATTTCTCTTACTCCTACAACTCTATAAAATCGGAATTCTTTTGCAAATATCCTAAGGCAATATCTAGGCGTTAGATGGTAGTGGAGGGAGGCTAGGAATTAATAAAACAGGAAGCTTTTTTAAAATCCAGTTATGATGCTGGACAGTCAACAAGAAAGTTAAAGCTATACCAATTTTTCAGATTAATGGCAAAATAATGGAAAATTTTCATATGAGTTAGATTTTGAACACTTTCGCAATTATAAAAAGAGCTAAATAGTTTACATATACCATACCTGAGTTTTAAAATCCTCTACGAAAACTTCTTACAAAGGAAAAATTACGTCAAAAAGACTCACTATTGACTGACCAGATAACTGAAAAAATACTATTTTGTTTATCGATTCTGATAAGAATTATATAAAAAACTTTTTTTTTTCAACTTGAAGTAACGAGCAACATTAAAACTTAAAACTAAAAGAAATTTTTCCATTAATGAAGGGGGCTGCCTACCCCTCCTTTTCACGTTAAAGTTTTTTAAAGCACTTTGAAAAAGTTCCCTGTTCTGATTAAACGGTCCTTGTGTTTCGGGAATATTCCTATAAGAACTGGAACGAAAGTTCTAACTTTATCCTAAGGAGCAGGGTATTAAGGAGGAAGCAGCCCCCTTTATAAACGGAATAATTTCTGTTTGTTTTAATTTTAATACTGCTCCTTGCTTTCAGTTGAAAATTTTTTTTTTTATTTATTTCTGTTTGTTTTTATATTCATACCAGAAATCCCTCCTATGTTGAAAATCCCCTCCCTGAAGAAAATTTCTTCAGGGAGAATTTCTCCCTCAATGGAGAATTTACCACGCTGAAAATTTGCTTCCATAGAAAAATCCACTAGAGAATTTCAACCCAACTGAAAAGTTCAACCGATAATTCACTCAGAAATCTCCACGTGTAAATTTAAGTCGCCAAAGAGAAAGTAAGAGAAATAAAACCAATTTCTTATAAGAATTCTGGCAAATTCACCACTTGAAAATTTCACCTTGAAAGCTCACCCCTCATTATCTTCCCTACCTATGAAAAATTCTCCCTATAGAAAATCCCCCCCACAGAACATTCCCCATCCTGAAAAATGTCTGTATACTTCCGAATAAATATTACTATAAGTGAGCGATGGGCAAATTTCACAAGTTGCAGTCCTTTGCCGGGGGGCTGTGGGGGATCATTTCATGCCCAAAGTCATAGTTATTGGACCATTCAAATACGCTGAACAAAACAGTTATAACAAAATTTGTATTTGTCAACTTTGGGGGAAAAGGTTAATGAGAGGGGGGCTAGCTGCCTTTCAATCTTTTTGGTCACTTAAAAAGGACACTAAAACTTTTCATTTACTTTTAGATGAACCATCTCCCGATATTCTAGGACAATTGGTTCGGCACGATCACTTCTGGGAAGAACAAAAAAAAAAACGTATCCGTGACCTATCTTCTGGTAAAAAATATAGAATTCCCCATTTTTGCACAGGATCCTCTAATACGCTGAATCTAATGGTACTGGAGAATATTATATATTACATACCTACTACATACTAATTTTAACTAGTACCTCTCCATCATACTGAAACATTACTATCGCAGCAATCAGCCACAACTGGAAAAGTATAATCAAAATAATCAAGTCCGGAAAAATCAGCGAAAAGAGGTATTAAAATGAAATCGGATATTCATTAAAGGTAGTAAACAGTGAAGCTCCAAATAGACTGAGGTGGCAGAAAATTATACAAAGCTGTATTGACCTCAGACAGGTTGATTTTGCAATACGTTTTCGGTTGTAACTGCGGGAATTTATTATTCGTAAGTTCAAGTTGAACTTGCGAATACACAAGATAAATTTTGATTTATTTGCTTTTTCAAAACGATAAATGATAATTTTAAACTTAAACCTTCCTAAAATTTGAAAAATTTCCGGGTTTCATTAAACTTTGCTCTACCAGTAGCTTCTCGACATTAAGAAGGACATTTATCACTACGATTTTTCAGGGGTGCCAATTGTGGGTGAGGAAACTGCCCCTCCCTTAGTTTTTTCACCCCATTCTTTGATTATATAGAATGCCTTTTTTTGGTATTTTCAAAAAAAAGGTAGAAAAATTGCCCACCCCCTACAATTTTTTTTAATTGGTGCCCCTGTGTTTTACCACCTTTTCCCACTATTTCTGGAGTTTTTAATCTAATATAATTTCAAAAAAGGCTGTTATTTTAAAGCTGGAGATGCAAACATTCAATAAATTACACGTAGGCCACATGAAAAACTTTGGACTTAAATTTAGATAACGATCAAAAATATATTCATGAGCATTGGAGTGAAGATTGCTGTCAAAATTGACATTTGTGAATGATGAGATGCTTATTATAGTTTCTACAATATATGCTACTACAGAGATAATCTTGAAATTATATCCAGAATAACTTGAAAATATGCACTAATATTTACCCATATGGGTTAATATGGCAAAATATTGTGTGGAAATATATGCCAATATTTACCCAAATAGGTTAATATGGCAAAATATGCTTACTTCAGTTACCAGGGGCGTCGTTTGGGGATGGCACGGGGGGGGCAGTTGCCCCCCCCCCAATAATATGAAGGAAAAATTGTTATACATCCCATGCCCTTTGACTATCCATATATGGACCTCTCTTGCACCCCCCCCCCAAATAAAAATGTTGGAGATTCGCCCCTGGCAGTTACTATAATATATACTGCTACAGGTTCCAAATTATGTCAAGAATTGTTTCAAAATGTGTGCTAATATTTACCCGTATGATATGCCGAGTCTAGAATTGCTTGAAAATGATCCCCGTATTTTGACTCTATATGGCTATCTATCATCTGGCTCTATATGGTTGACCGAAAAGCACGAGTTTTGGCAATCTTTCATCCTTCATCTACCGTTCGTGTCCTGGCCATCTCAACCTTTCTTTCATTATAGCCCTAGAAAGCGGGAAAGAACCGCGATTTTCTCACAGTTCACTGTGTGAGATTATAATAATAATAATAGTAATAATATTTATTTATTACCCACAAAATACAATGATAAGACTGTGGAGTAAACAAAAAGAAAAAACAAACAAATGAAATAACAACCATAAACATACGAACCATAATGTAACTAAATTAACTCAATTCAAAAAATGGCCAAAGAGGGTCAAAAACGTCAATTATTTGCTGAGTTTTAAAACATAGATCTGCAGATATTTGTTTCAGTCGCGAGGGCGCATCAACAATGGTCAGTAAGACGGGTACTCAAAAGAATCCGTAGAAATGTGTTCTTGAAAATATCTAACTGATCCTCCACCACCTTTCGGAGTCTCCACGTTAGTCAAATATGGCTCTGAAGCATGGGCGCTTCGAAAAGCGGATGAAGATTTGCTAGATGTTTTCCAGAGAAATTGCTTAAGGATTGTTTTGGGTACTCGGCGTACTGACCGTATTTCAAACAATAGGCTGTATGAAAAATGTTGTCCAATACCGCACTCTAGGGCTATAGTGAAAGAAAGGTTGAGATGACTAGGGCACGTTGTGCGGATGAATGATGACAGATTGCCGAAAATTGTTCTTTTCGACCAACCGTGTAGGGATAAACGGAAAGCAGGTCGTCCTCGTGTGGGGCGGGAGGACGTCATAAAGAAAGATTTAAAGGAAATGGGAACTTCTTGGGAGGGTTTAAAAAGGAGGGCTTGGAATAGATTGGGATGGAGGAGGAGCGTGCGTAGCTGTGTTGGCCTCGGGCGGCTTGGTGCTACGCTGAGTTGTTAGTAGTAGTAGTAGTACTGCAGCTTCGAATATTCTAATCTTGGTTCAGATAGTTATCTTTCTGTTCTTCCAAACTTTTTCAACTGTAAAAAACCACTCAGAGCCTTGGCTATTCTACTTATAATATGTTCACTGCATCCACATTCTTTACTAACAATACTCACTTGATAAAAACTTGGTCAACCCTCTCATTACCCAACGTCATTTCTACAGACCTATTCTTGCGCCCTGAACTATCTAAACCTCCAAAATCATTAATTTTGCTTATATTTTCATCTAGGGTATTCAAATCATCACAATAATCTTAGTCTAGGAGAGCTTTGCTTTCCCATTTGATTCCATGCTCTCCCATAACCTTCGTCGTGCTTCTAAGCACGGTTTTAGAACCTTTACAGTGAGAGAAAGAGGCGATACCCAAACTCTTGTTTGTAGTGATTTTTGTTCGTTTCAAGTTATATTTGCATATTAAATTTTAGTTTCACTCGTTTTAAGATTTATTTATTCATTTATATTAGTATCTATTGTATGTTTGTTTGCATAGATTGTTTATTTAATTTCTGTTCGTTTTGGGTTTTATTTATACTTCAATAGCAAATTTTTTTTCGTTTTAAAATTGATTTGCATGTTCAATTTAAGCATTACTCGCTTTAAAATTTATGTATTTATTTATATTATTACTTGTTGTAAGCTTTTTTGCAATGATTGTTTATTTAATTTCTGTTCATTTTGGGTTTCATTTATTCTTTAGTAGTAATTTATGTTCGTTTTAAGTTTGAATTTTAACAGGCTATTTGTATCTGCTGATCTCAAGTTTAATATGGCCTTTACTTTTCTTTGAACAATTTCTTTCTCATAATTTTTTTTAAATTAATTTTTGTTCGTATTTGTTTGCAATAATTGATTGCTTCTATAAAAGCCATATATGCCCCCAGGGCATAACTTACAACACCTGTCCTCTGGCCTTAGGGGGTTGCGTCGACGCTGAAGTTTTAATATATGATGTTTGAACTATTTTTAACAAAAATGTTATTTCAAAATTTTTATCGGATTGGTTTGGGGAAAGAAAAGCGTGGAGGAGGGAGGATCTAGTTACCCTCCGATCTCTTTTGACTCTGGAAAAGGGAACTGGAACTTTTAATTTCCAATCAACTGAGCCCTCTAAGAAGTTTATACGAGCATCCCTTTCATAGGAGCCATATTTGCCCCCAGGTCATAACTTAAAACGCCTGGCAACGGACCCTGGGGGTTTTGTCACCACCGGATTTTTTGTTACCTGAACTTTGAACTATTTTTGACAAAATGGTTATCTCAAAACCTTTATCTGATACATTTTGAGAAAAAAGGGTTCTAGGGGAGGAGTGTGCGGGCCCTTCGATCACTTTTGAGTCTTAAAAAGTGAACTAGAACTTTCAATTTCTATTTAAGTATTCCCTCTCTGACGTTTATAAGAGCATCCCTTCCATAAGAACTCTATTTGCGGCCAGGGCATAACTTACAACGCCTGCCAACGAGCCCTTGGGGGTTTTGTCGACACCAGATTTGTTGTTATCTGACCTCTAAACTATTTTTGACAAAATGGCTATCTCAAAATCTTTATCTGATGCATTTTAGGAAAAAATTAGCTTAGGGGAGAGGTTAACTGCCCTCCGATCCCTTTTGAGTCTTCAAAAGTGAACTAGAACTTTCAATTTCCAATCAAATGAGTCCTCTCTAAAGTTTTACGAGCATCCCTTCCGTAAAAACCATATATGCCCCTAGGACATAACTTACAACGTCTGCCCTCGGGCCCTGGGGGGTTTGTTGAAACCGGAGTTTTGTTATCTGATTTTTGAACTATTTTTAAAAAAATGGCTATCTCAAAATTGTTATCGCATGGGTTAGGGTAAAAAAGGGCGTGGGGGCTAGTTGCCCTTGGATCACTTTTGACTCCTAAAAAGTGAGCTAGAACTTCCAATTTCCAATGAAATTAGACCCTCTCTGAAGTTTATACAAGCATCGCTTCTATAAGAACCATATATGCCCCCTGGGCATAACTTACGACTGCCCCGGGCCCTGGGGGCTGTGTTGAAACCAGAGTTTTGTCATCTGACCTTTTAACTATTTTTAACAAATAGCTATCTAAACATTTTTATCTGATGCATTTGGAAAAAAAGGACGTGAGGGGGAGGGCTATTTGCACTCCGATCGCTTTTGAGACTTAAAAAGCGAACAAGAACTTTTATTTTCAAACAAATTAGCCCTCTCTAAAGCATATACGAGCATTCCTTCCATAAGAACAATATATGCCCAAGGGCATAACTTACATTGCATGCCCCTGGGCCTTGGGGTGTTGTGCTGGCACCAGGGTTTTTGATATCTAACTTTTTAACTATTTTTAAAAAAATTGCCATCTCAAAATTTTTATCTGATGCATTTTTGGGGTAGAAGGTGTGGGGGTGGGTGGGAGGCTAGCTGCCTTCCGATTATTTTTTACTCTAAAAAAAACTACAACTTTCAAGTTCCAATCAAAGGATCCCTCACTGAAGTTTATACGAGCATCCCTTCCATAAGAATCATATATGCCACAAGGGATTAACTTGCAACGCCTGCCCTCAGGTCCTGGGGGCTGTGTCGCCACTGGAGATTTTGTTATCCGACTTGAACTATTTTTAAACAAAATGTATATCTCAAAATTTTGTCTGAGGCATTTGGGGAAAAAGGGTGGGGGTACAGGCTGCCCTCTGATAACTTTTAACTATTAGAAAGTGAACTAGAACTTTCAATTTCCAATCAAGGGAGCCCTATCTGGAGTTTATACGAACATCCCTTCCATAAGAAACTTATATACCCCCAGGGCATAGCTTACAACGCCTGACCTGGGCCCTGGGGGGCTTTGCCGACACAGAAAATACTGTTACCTGACCTTTGATCTATTTTCACAAAATGCCCATCCCAAAATTTTTATCTGATGCATTTTGGGAAAAAAGGGCTTGGGAGGAGTTGCCCTCCGATCTCCTTTGACTTTGAAAAAGTGAACTAGAACTTTTAATTCCAATCAAATGAGTCCTTTCTGAAGCTTAAACGAGCATCCCTTCCATAAGAACCATATTTGCCCCCGGGGCATAACTTACAACGCCAGCCAACGGGCCTTGGGGGATTTTGTTGACACTGGATTTCTTGTTATCTGACTTTTGAACTATTTTTGCAAAATAGCTATCTCAAAATCTTTTTCTGATGCATTTTAAGAAAATGGGCTTGGGGGGAAGAGGCTAACTGCCCTCCGATAACTTTTGAGTCTTAAAAATTGAACTAGAAATTTCTGTTTCCAATCAAATGAGCCTTCTCTGAAGTTTATACGAGCAATCCTTCCATAAGAACCATATATGCCAACAGGGCATAACTTACAACGTATGCCCCCGGGCCCAGGGGAGTTTGTCGACACCGGAGTTTTGTTATCTGATGTTCGAGCTATATTCTTAAAAAATGGTTATCTCAAAATTTTATTGGATCAGTTTGGGGAAAAAAGGACGTGGAGGGGGGCTAGTTGCCCTTGGATCTCTTTTGACTCTTAGAAAGTGAACTAGAGCTTTAAATTTCCAATCAAATGAGACCCTCCCCTAAGTTTATACGAGCATCGCTTCTATAACAACTAAATATGCTCCCAGGGCATAACTTACGATTGCCTCGGGCCTTTCGGGGTTGTGGTAACACCAGAGTTTTGTTATTTGACCTTTTTAACTGTTTTTCAAAATAGCAATCTCAAAATTTGTATCTGATGCATTTGGGAAAAAAGGGTGTGGGGGGGGGGAGGGCTAGTTTCACTCCGATCTCTTTTGAGTCTTAAAACGTGAACAAGAACTTTCTCATTCCAAACAAATTAGCCCTCTCCGAAGTATATACGAGCATCCCTTTCAAAAGGACAATATATACCCCAGGGCATAGCTTACAACACCGGCTCCGAGCCCTGGGGTGCTTTGCTGACACCAGGGTTTTTTATATCTAACCTTTCAATTATTTTTAACAAAATTGCTATCTCAAATATTTTATCTGATGCATGTAGGGGGAAACCGGGGTGGGGGGGGGAGGGGAGGCTAGCTGCCCTCCGATTACTTTTGACTCTTAAAAAGTTAACTACAACTTTTAGTTTCCAATCAGATAAGCTCTCTATGAAGTTTACACGAGCTTCCCTTCCATAAGAACCATATGTGCCCCGAGGGCATAATTTACAACGTCTGCCCCCGGGCCTTGGGGGATTGTTCGAGGCTGGTGGGGGATTTGTCAAAGGCTGGGGGGGGGGGGTTGCCCTCCGAGCTCATTTGACTCTGAAAAAGTGAACTAGAACTTTTAATTTTCAATAAAAAGAGCCCTCTTTGAAGTTTATACGAGCATCCCTTCCATAAGAACCATATTTGCCCCCAGGGCATAATTTACAACGTTTGCCCCCGGGCCTTGGGGGATTTGTCGACACCGAAGTTTTGTTATTTGTTTTTTGAACTGTTTTTTAAAAGATGGCTACCTTAAAATTTTATCGGATGGGTTTGGGGAAAAAAGGGCAAAGGGGGCTAGTTGCTCTTGGATCTCTTTTGACTTTGAAAAAGTGAACTAGAAATTTTAATTTCCAATCAAATGAGCCCTCTAAGAAGTTTATACGTGTATCTCTTCAATTAGAACCATATTTGTCCGCAGGGCCTAACTTATAACGCCTGCCAACGGGCCTCGGGGGTTTTGTCGACACCAGATAATTTGCTGTCTGACCTATTTTTGACACAATGGCTATCTCAAAATCTTTTTATGATGCATTCTAGGAAAAAGAGCTTGGGGGAGGCGAACTGCCCTCCAATCACTTTTGAGTCTTAAAAAGTGAACTAGAACTTTCAATTTCCAATCAAATGAGCCCTCTCTGAAGCTTATACGAGCATCCCGCCCATAAGAACCATAAATGCCCACAGGGCATAACACTCAACGTCTGTCCCCTGGCCCTGGGGGATTTGTTGACACCGTTGTTTTGTTATCTAATGTTTGAACTATTTTTAAAAAATGGCTATCTCAAAAATTTTATCGGATGGGTTTGGAAAGAAAGGTTTATACGACCTTCCCTTCCATACGAACCTTATATTCCCCCAGAGTATAACTTATAACGCCTCTCCCCGAGCCCTTGGGTGTCGTGGCATCCCTGGGGTTTTTGTTATTTGACCTTTGGACTATTTTTAATAAAATGGCTACCTCATAATTTTTATCGAATGTATTTGGGAAAAAAGGGCGTTGGCGGGGGGGGGGATGGCTGCCCTCAAATATCTTTTAACTGTGAAAAACGAACTAGAACAGTAGGAAGGGCCAGGAGGCACGGGACGAACACAACTGCTGCCATCTATAATTAAGTCTAACGGGACAAGATCACGTGTCTCTTTCAAGGTCAATCAGGGGATGTTTCTAAGTGTATTGATCCACTAACGGGACAGGATCAAGGGTCTCTTTCTAGGTCAATGGACTTACGTAAGGTTTCTCTTGCATCACAATTCAGCCTTGAGATTTTGTTTATAATGAACATGCATTAAGGTTAGAATATCACACCAGCAGAATGCATCGTCTGGATTCTACGACTGCTATAGGAAAAAATTTCTATGGCAGCTCTACACCTTTTCAAAGAGAGTGAGTATCCTCTCACATGGCCTTATACTTCTACGACTGCTACAGGAAAACATTTCTACGGATGCTCTACACCTTTTCAAAGAGAGTGAGTATCCTCTCACATGGCCTTACACTTCTATGGATGCCCTAGGAAAACATTTCTATGGAAGCTCTACACCTTTTCAAAGAGAGTGAGTATCCTCTCACATGGCCTTCCATTTCTATGGATGCCCTGGGAAAACATTTCTATGGAAGCTCTTCACCTTTTCAAAGAGAGTGAATAAATAATGTGGTCTAACATGTTTTGAGAGTATGGGCATAATTATATAACTTAAGCAAACAGGTTTTTTCTGTTATTAATAAGAGTTTCATAAGAATGTACGTCGTGAGTTCACGTGCACAATTTTTTTTCTTAAAAAACTGGTATGATATAAAGTAGTCAAACATGTTTGGGGAGCATGCACAAAATTATGTATCATACGACCTAAATTATTTAATCAGATACGCCAGCACTCATAAACGATCCTTTTGAAATTCTTCTAACAACATCGATTCTCAAGGTAAAAGTTTGAATCAAACACTTTTAGGATATCGAGTGTCCTTACTAAAAAAAACTACTGCATTAAAATCTCAAACCCCGTAAAGCTCTTTTAAAAGATACAAGAACTACTTATTTAACACAAAAATTTCGTTTCTAATGGGCACCAAGTAAAGAAAAACCACACGGAATCAGGCAATAGAGTCTCTCAAACCCCATAAAGCTCTTTTAAAAGATACAAGAACTAATTATTTAACACAAAAATTTTGTTTTAATGGGCACTAAGTAAAGAAAAACCACACGGAATCAGGCAACAGAGTCTCTCAAACCCCTTAAAGCTCTTTTAAAAGATACAAAAACTACTTATTTAACACAAAAATTTAGTTTTTAATGGGCATAAAGTAAAGAAAAACCACAAGGAATCAGGCAACCGAGTCTCTCAAACCCCGTAAAGATATTTTATAATATAAAAGAACTTCTTATTTACCTCAAAAATTTCTTTTTTAATGGGCACCAAGAAAATAAAAACAACACGGAATCAGGCAACAGAGTCTCTCAAACCCCGAAAAGCTCTTTTAAAAGATACAAGAACTACTTATTTAACAAAAAAAAATTCGTTTTTAATGGACACCAAGTAAAGAAAAACAACACGGAATCGGGCAACCGAGTCTCTCAAACCCCGTAAAGCTCTTTTAAAAGATACAAGAACTACTTATTTAACAAAAAAAATTTGTTTTACTTCTTCGTATAGTATAACGTTAAACTATTTTAAATTAACAACACTGTCCAAACATCATTTGTGTATTATACAGTACACAAACATCCCATCTCCCCCAAAATACTTTTCACCCATTTCTTGTTAAAAATTTTTATTTTAAGTCAATCACACAAGTTTTTCACTAGCAAGTCGGCTCTGGAGTAATCGCAAATGCTATACTCTTTTTTTTCCACCTAAATAGGATCAAATTAGCAAATTCTAAACCCTTTTTTGCAAATTTAAATCAAAGAATTCTGATTGTAGAGACCAATTTTTTAAATAACAAAGCCTACACACATGTACACACTGTGCTTTCAAAACCCATCTGATTGAAAACATGAAAAGGTGCTAAGGAACATAACCTCCTCAAAACTTAATTCTTTTGGTAATTTGGACGTCAAACTGTGTGAGGGAGTTCTGACTCTCTTTGAAAAGGTGTAGAGCTTCCATAGAAATGTTTTCCTATAGCTTCCATAGAAGTATAAGGCCATGTGAGAGGATAATCACTCTCTTTGAAAAGGTTTAGAGCTTCCATAGAAATGTTTGTAGTGCATGAACATTTTATACAGAATTTCAAGGACGAAAAAAAAAACGAATGTTGACTCGAAAAAAACACTGGTTGAGTTACATAATTTCGTGCATGCTCCCAAAACATGTTTGACTACTTTATATCATACCAGTTTTTTAAGAAAAAAAATTGTGCACGTGAACTCACGACGTACATTCTTATGAAATTCTTATTAATAACAGAAAAAACCTGTCTGCTTAAGTTTTATAATTATGACCATTCTCTCAAAACATGTTTGACAATATTATTTATTCACTCTCTTTGAAAAGGTGTATAGCTTCCATAGAAATGTTTTCCTAGGGCATCCATAGAAATGGAAGGCCATGTGAGAGGATACTCACTCTCTTTGAAAAGGTGTAGAGCATCCATAGAAATTTTTTCCTATAGCAGTCGTAGAATTATAAGTCCATCTGAGAGGATACTCACTCTCTTTGAAAAGGTGTAGAGCTGCCATAGAAATGTTTTCCTATAGCAGTCGTAGAATCCAGACGATGCATTCTACTCACACCGTCTCAAGACATGACGTGCTGGGGTTCTGTTTAGTAAATTTTCTTAGGTTTTTCCAAATAAAATCATTTTTTGTAGTCTCCCTCCAATATATTCAAATTTAGGGTATACCCTCCCCCCCCCAAAAAAACAAAAAACTATGCGATGTTTATAGTCGTTAGAAAGCATAAAATACACTCTTTTTACCGTGTAAACCCCCCACAATTAACGATTTTAATTCTTTCATTGGATATAATTCCCTTTTCGACAAATATATGCAATTTTTATGCTTTCTATATTCTAGCTAAAAGGGTGAACTAACATCCGTCGTCTCTTAGGTATTAATATGCGGATCCCCTATAACGCTAAGCCGCTAACCTGACTTTATCAGCTCAGTAAACAGGCTAAAACTTTAATTAGTGCATGACGGAGCCATTTTAAGATTTAGAAATTTTCAGAATACGCTCCTACAAAGCAATAAAATAAGTCTGGATTGTGAAGATAAGCTAGTGGATGTGAATGACACCCGATTTCCGAATTGAATCAAAGAACATCAAGCTATTGTGGTTTCCTATGCTCATGCCCAAAGAGACAGCTCTAACACAATGTAATTGTTTGAAATAGTCGAAACATTGGATGAGAACGAGTGCATGATCAAGGCACTGACCAAATTAATTGTCACTGCAAATGGAGCTATTTCTCGTTTGAGAAATACTCATTACCTAATGTTGTTGGCCGCAGAGGATCGTCTGGTGATTAAAAATCAAAAAAATTGCTGGGTTTGTAAGGGGGAATTTGAAGATGGGATTAAGGGGAAAAGGACTAGGGGGAAAAGAGGGGGAAGGGAAAAGTCAGAGATCATAATCACATGTGGCAGGAAATATCGTCAGAGGGTAGTAATTATCGAGGTGTAACACATCAATCGTGCAATGTCAATGTAAGCCAGCAGTTTGTTACACCGGTTTTCATTCACAATTCAAATTATGATTTAAAATTTATTTTACCGGCTTTGGCACGTATGTACAGGGAAAGAGGGGGAGTAGATATTTTATGGGTAAACAACTCATTTACCTTCAATATTATCCCCAAATCTGCTGAGAAGCTGGTGCTTTTAGAGTTGAAATGGCAGGTAGTGAACAATGGGAATATGTGCTGGAATAAAATCCGGTTTTTAGATTCGTACAGTTTTTCCTCAAGGCTTTGAGTCAATTGATTCAGGTGCAGAAAAGTGACAATTATGATAGTTTTCCTCTGCTTAAGCAGCGCTTTCCAGACAGTGAAATGTATGACCTACTGACCTGTAAAGACATATATGCATATGACTTTTACTGATCTTGCGCACGGTTAAGCGAGGAGAAACTACCTCCAATTGAAGCTTTCTATAATTCACTTATCAATAGTGAATGCACTGCCGAGGAATATGAATTTGCCAAGAGGGTATGGGATAAGGGTAATTGTAAAAATGGGCTGAGATTATTGTAGAATGTACTTGGCCAGTGACGTACTCACTCTATAAGATATTTTCTGTAAAAACACAGATCAAATTTATTCAGAGTTTGACTAGATATTGGCTACTATTTTTCCACACTTCATTTGGTAATGGACTTGATTCTAAGAATTAGAAGGGAAGAAATAGGGTTGATCACTCATGTGGATCATCACCTTTTTGTAGAAAGATCGATGAGGAGGGGGGGGGTATTTTTTTCATGGAGATTGCGTTTTAACAACGGATCCAATTGGACTCGACACCGGTGTAACGTCTAATGCAGTTTTTCTTGACATAAACTCATTGTACCCCTCGGCAATGTTTCACTACTCTTTGCCATGTGTAAATTATAAATGGCTTGAAAATCCTTGTGACATCCCCGACATTCACACCGTCGAGGACAATGGGCCACAAGGATGGTTCTTTGAAACTGACGGACACATACCATTGGAACTTCACGATTCTGTCAAAGATTTTGTATTTCCGTGTGCCTATAGACCAAGGACCAAGGAATTATTAAGCCCATACAATCGATCTTTGGTCGATTATATGGGCATGCACTGAACCCCCTCCAAGCAGAAACTGATTACAGATCTGGGCCCAAAACACAATATCGTTTCTCACCATGTGCTTTTGCGATGGATGGTAAACAATGGTTTCAAGATCATAAAAATACACTGCAATTCAATCAGAAACCCTACTTGAAAACGTTTATCGACACATTTGCTGGTAAACGCTCAATGGAAAAAAGTAAAGTTGAAAAACAAATATGCAAACTCCTTTTAAATTCAGCTTTTGGCAAAATATGTGAAAGCGTACGAAATAGATCACGTTGTGACGTCGTAACATACCCCCAAGAATGTGCACGAATTATAGCCGATCCCAATTTTACAACATTCACGAGCATAGAGCCGAACATGGTTCTTCTACACAGAAAGAAAAGAAATGTTGTACTGAACAAGAACATAGCGGGAGGTAGTTCAGTACTGGAAATTTCCATGGCCCATGGCCGGCCCATGGCCATGGCCGCCCATGGCCGGCCTTTGGCTCTTGGCCCGGCCCGCGGCCCCGGGGGGGGATCTTTTAAATGTTGTCAATTGTCAGGTTTCTCATATTTTCTTAGTGTTCAACTGTGCTATTGTTTGTGTTGTATTTTAAGTTGTTTTTTATGTCAATAAATGTCAATAAAAATATTGTTGTTGCTATTGTTGTACAAAAAGTGTTGTTGTGAATAAATGAAAAATGCTGTTGTTGCTATTGTTGTTGAACAAATAGTTTGTACTATTGTTGTTCTTGCTGTACAAAAAAGTGTTTTTGTCAATAAATGAAAAAATTGCTGTTTTTGTTAACGTACTAGATAGTGTGTGCTATTTTAAGTTGTTTTTATGACAATGAATGAAAATATTGTTGTAAAAATAGTGTGTGCTATTTTAAGTTTTGGAAATAATGAAAAATGCTGTTTTTCAAAAAGTGTTGTTGTTAATAAATGAAAAATGCTATTGTTTTTAACAAATAGTGTGTGCTATTCGTGCTGTATTTCAAGTTGTTGATGTTAATAAATGAATGGAATATGTTTTTGTTGTTCTTGTTAACATACTAGATAGATATATGGGAAAATTATTATTTATTTATTAGACAAGTATGGTTTACAGTTAGTTGTAGTCCGACTGTTGACAACAGCAGTATGTATCAATTTAAAACACCATTCAGGTCGTTTCTGTGTGGCCCATCAATGTCGGGGAAAATGATACTTTTATCTGAAATAATTAAAAATTGTACTAAAATATTTTTGGAAAAACCAAAGAAAATTTATTATTGGTATATTATTTGGCAGGACTCCTACGATCAAATAAAAGCTATTGGCACATCAATTCCAATACAATTCATACGGGGACTTGATGTTTTCAATAGTATTGAACCAAACTCATGGCTGATTATTGATGATTTGGCTGAATCATTTGAACAGTTCTCACAGGAAATGCTACAACTGCTTACCATTCACTCTCATCATGAACACATCTCCATAACCCTAGTTCTACACAATCTGCTTCATCAGAGCAAGTGTATGAGAACCCTTGCTTTGAATTGCACCATCTATATTTTCTACCGAGATGTTCGTGATATTAGCTCGCCAAGAACTCTCAATAAGCAAATATATCCAGGCGCTCCCAAATTTCTGCTGTCAGCTTACACCCAGGCGACAAATGAGCCCTACGGACACATCTTGCCGTACCTCAGTCTGAATGCAACCGAGTATTTGCGTGTAGTCACAAATATTTTTGACAAAGAAATTGCAGAACATCTTTCGATGAGGAACAGAAAGAGCTATTAGTCGTCATCAAAAATTGGAAAAACTATACATACAACGACATTTATCTTCCGTTTTAGGCACTTCAAAACCCCCACTCAGGAAGACCATACTTAAACACGGTGTTGACAATTATTTTATTAATCAAATATCTGAACTTTCTTTAAATTTAACTGAGGGCAATGTACACTTGCCAAAAGGTGTTAGACAACAGACAATGCAACATCGTTCCACTGTACGTGCCTTGGCTTGCAAAAACAAAGTAATCATTTTTAAAAGAAAACATTTGCTTCAGGTGGATGGTGGATTGTTTACGCACTTAGTGCCAATAGTCGCCTGGATAATAAATAATTTTCTCTGTATTGCTAAACCCTACAAATCGACGCCATTTGAGCTTGTCCTCTCACCCGTGGAACATTTTGAAGACAATCTAAGCATATTCTTTAATGAAGAAAATATTGCCGATAATAAAAAGCTAGTTTTACTTCAAGATGCATTGCGTCGTGTGGACAAACATAGACCGTATCGTGAGAGACCCGTCGCCGTCACAGGTCTTCCTAAACGGGAAACATCTCATCAAGATTCTGCAGAATCAAAGGAGAAGGAATTGAATTCCAAAGTGAGATCAATTGGAAATCTATTGCCAGTGACCTATCGAGAACAGAGTAAAAGAGTATTAAAATATCTCATGTTGGAAAGTGGTGGTGATCATCAACTTCAAGTTGACAGCTCAGGAAAACAACCTAAATTTAAGGGGAACAGTTAAAATTTCGTTTATTTAAATTGTAACTTCAAGACAAAACTCATAGGAATACCTTCATTAGACAATAATCCATATACATTTCTAACTACATCAAACTTTCGCAACAGCTTAACGAGCAAGAAGCAAATTATAAAGAAAATAAGAGAATATAGTCCTCTAACATCGCCAAGATTTAAAACAGAAGATGAAGATTTTAATTCAATCCTGGAAAATACTAGCAGTAGCAGCAGTGATTTTATAACACCAACGATGGTGGCTGTTAGACAAAAGCAAAGACGTATTAATTCACCCTCCAGTGTGCAAAAGGGGAGTGGACTTTACACTACGTGTTTGTGTTCAAAATGGATGAAGTTTTAAAACATGTCTATGAAAATATTGGTGAGGTGGGAAGTCTAAATTCCCCCACAGCGCTTTCTAAAGCTGCCTCTGATATAGATGGTAGTACATTAAAAAATGCAAAAGAGTATCTAGAAAATGAACCGAGTTACACACTGCATCGGAGTCGCAGGCTTCGTGGCAAACAATATCGATAAACTAAAGCCTTTTTCCCTCTGCATATAATACAAACTGATCTTTTAATTTTAGACCCGATTCAAAGGCGTCACAATACACCCTAAAAATATGTTCTAGTGGCAATCAGTGTCTTTAGTCGCTATGCATATTCAATTCCATTGCAAATAAAGAGATGTGTTGGAGTTGCTCAGGCTTTACAAGTTATTATTGAACAGGATTGCTAAAGAAAAATTCAATGGAATTGTGGTAGTGAATGTGTTAATCCACATGTGTAAAAGGTTATATTGAAATATAATACAAAGTTCTATCATATTCACAGCCCGATAAAGGCTGCATTGGCTGAACGATTGATAAGAGAGATTCGTATATTAATTTCAAGATATTGCACGCTGAAAAATACTGCTGCTTTTATTCATGATTTAGATAAAATCATGCAAATATATAACCAACAACCACATCGATCCCTGTTCAATGTTAGCCCACAGGAAGTTTCGTGCAGTGAAACACATTTGATGCTTTTCTAAAGCAATATTCCAGTGAAGAAGAAAAAATGTGAAGAAGAAATTCAATGTTGGCGATACAGTTTGAATTAATAGAACCACCAATATTTTTGAAAAGGGGAATTATTTATGGAGCACTGAACTTTTTAAAGTGGTGAAAATCCTAGACACTGAACCCACGACATATCGACTGCGAGACACCAAAGATGATGAGATTCTTGGCGGTTTTTATGAATACGAACTACAAAAAGTTAGAAACACTAGTAAAATTTATCAAATTGAAAAGATATTATAGAGTTGTACTGGCAGGGGCAAGAGACACTCGCAGGGGCTTGTTCGCTGGCTAGGATACAACCCTGATTTTGATTCTTGGGTTGCAGTTGAAGACATTAACAATACCCAATGATTTCTATGTGACATTCATGTCCAATATTTCCGATCCTCTCTGCAATGATTTGAATAGAACGTGTGATTTTTGGACAAAACTCTCCCCCACCATCAAATTTGACGGCGCGTATGAATTGGCTCTTGTCGACTTTATTCTCAATTTTAAATATGACATCCTGAGAAGAGATCGCAAATATGATATAAAAATTAGACCCTATGATTGTCCACCACCCTCAGGTGATCAAGAACAAATTCAAAAGATCAATTGGATGAATTATCCATATATTGAATTACCCTACGAAGAACTCACCTGTATGAATGATTTATGTCGTTCTATCAATACAAGAATTTCCACTCGTAAAAAAGGGGCCTTTCATTTCAACTATTCAAAGGAGGAGGGCAAGATCTACATTAGTTTACCTATTGCCGGTGAAAATGTTATTCTTAATGATAATCTAAAAGAGGTTGATGGCTTTAAACTCAATATAATCAACGTTAAACCCGTTGTAAACGCTAATTTTATTATTGCTAACTACCAGCCTACTTTCTCTAGAGGTGTATATATATTTCTCTACGCCTCACTTGTTCAAACATCCAGGGCTGCCAATAATAATGTCCCCCTCTTACGAGCTCTTGAACGAAAAACCAATCAAGAACATATTCACCATTACAATATAAAGCATCTTCAGTATATCCCCGTAAACACTTCCTATTTGGAATTCTGTCAGTTAACACTAAGAGCTGATCCTCTAGCAATATTAAAAGGTTTGGCTGTGATTACATACCATTTTCGACCCATCGTTGTCGGTGTTCAAAACAAACAAGTTGTCTAATAGAAAAGTGGTATTCATTTGTCCTGATATTGACTGCTATGTTTACACTCTTGGCCTTAGACAACTGGACAATGGAATAGGCTATTACAAAGGTCGTTCATCAATGTCTGGCTATGGTCTTGGAAGTTTGTTTGCTAAGCTGTTTCGCTCCGCACTACCTCTGGCTACAAAATATATTGTACCGGCTGTGACATATTTTGCATCCTCTACACTATACGATTGGAGCTCTGGCAAGGATTTTAAAAAAAGTTCTTCGGAAAATCTTAGGTCCAGTGTGCGAACCCTTGGCGAACAATTGAAATCTCAACAGAATGGAAAAGGTTTAAAACGGTCGAGAAACGGTGCACCACTCATCAGTCTCTACTCAGGTCAGAAACGAAAGACATCCCCCTTGTCAAAGAAAAGAAGGAAAAAGACGACACTCACAGTAAACAGAAGAAAAAGCCCCAGGAAGAGAATTGTTAGATCGAAACTGGATTTCTTTTCATTGATAGCACATATACCGCATAAGGATTCCCAACTTTCAATCACTACATCTTTAAATCTCTTCAATTCAAAAAATATCGATGTTAGTTTCAAAAATGGATACTATGAAAAATTTGACCCTTAACACTCCTTTTCCGATAATATACAATGTATAACCTATTCCACTGAGGACTACTTTATAGACATTTCTTCGACATTTTTAGATTTATAAACGAAAGTCCGGAAATCCGATAATATATTGCCAATTCTTGCCGATGGAATATCCTATGAAAATTGTATATTATATAATTTATTTGGTCAAATCAGTGTCTACATAAATGGAACACTGGTGAGCACAAGCAACAATCTCTCAAATTATACAAGCTATATGCAATTCATGTTGATGACACCAAAGTCATACAAGGAATTGAGAGGCACCTCCAATGGATATGAATATATTACAAATACTGATAGTACAGATGCACCTAAAAATGCTGCAACTAGTGAATTATATCTAGTTGGAAAAATATATCATAAATATTTAATATACCCCAATGGCTACCACCCAATATTAAAGTGGTTATAATATTGACGCTTGCTCCATCCAATTTCATTTTACGAAAAGAACTTCCTGCGAATCCTGATGTGACTCTCTCCCTCATTTCGGCAATACTACATGTACGAAAGCAACAGGTTATGAGTTCTGGTGCTTTGGCAGTGGAAAACTGAGAGTCAGTGGAAATGATATTAAACTATTTTTTCCTCATACAATCACCAATCAGCATCATATTGCCGCAGGCTCACTTACATTCACCGAGTCATCTTTTATCAATGGCGAAAATCCGTCAAAATTAGCATTTGCATTTGTAAAAAGCGCTAGTGTAATATGATCGTGGACTGGATGCCCACATAAATTTGAAATGTTTGGGCTTTCATCTTTTGTCTGCAAAGTAAATGGAATCCCACTCTACAATTTATCTTTTGATAAATCCTATAGGACATTGTATGAGTTGACCATGCAAACCCTAGATCATGATTCACAACTATTTGAAAATGGTATAAAAGAAAACATGTTCGCTAAAACACATGGTATCATTGTATTGGATTTGTGTGGCACCCAGGATATGAGTATAGTACGAAGGGAAAGTGTGCGTTTAGAGTGTACATTTGCCGACCCATTAGCTGAGAGTATTGCACTAATCTCGTCAAATCCCTTTGAAACCTATTGGGAAATCACTCCCGAAGGCAGTGTTCTACTAGACATCGCACCATGAACACCAGTCAAATAATCAATGTATTTAATATGGACCCATACGTGTCCAAATACAGATCCTATTGTCTGCCCTCGGACTTTCTTGGAAAAATTCAAAGTGCCAACAATACGCTGATCATTGTTAATAGCAGTCCGTCGACTGTGAATACTGGTCATTGGTTGTGCATCTTTCAAACAATGAAAACGATTGAATTTTTTTATCCTCTCGGCCCACACATCAGCAACTATATTGTGAGCAGTAGAAAAACTATTATTCAAAATCGGAAGAGAGTGCAGGATCTGACAACTAAAAGTTGCGGTTTTCATGCGCCGCTATATTTTGTGTTCAGACGTCGCGGTTGTATTTACAAGCAGTTTCTCATCATATACGCAGGCAATCCCCATCTTAACGACTTTATAGTGGAAAACAGCCCTTCAGACTTGTAAAATATTGATTTAGTGTCCTACGAGTAAAGTGCTTAAAAAATGTATGCGAATTTGTTTATTAATAAAGAAATGTATATGTACAACAATGTCTTTATTCTTCACTTTAGATTTCTTCTTCGGTGTATAGGCAACTGTCGTGAACCACTAATGCTGGTATTGATCTTGATTGGCTGCAAAGTCAGGGTCACATTTTCTACAGTATAATGTAACTTCACTCTTGTCATATCTCTTTGTATAGTCAATGATACTATTTGCATTCATATTGTGAAATTCACGTGTTGCAATCTATCCATTTAAAGCAATATCACATACAGTGGTTTCGACCGGTGAACCACATGCGGTAACAGCCAAATATAAATCACTAGTTTATAGTCATAATAGGCAGTGTTGTCACAGCGATGAAATAGAAACCAAATTGTCTTGGTACTCCAACAGTTGAATTGTAGACCAGATTGTTCCACCCAAAATAATTTAAAACCACGACGATACCAATCTCGTAGAAATAAACTAAAATAACGTTTGGGGTTCTTTCCAATCATACCGGGGTAAGTATTCTCCCACTGATCACACTTGTCATAGTGACAATTGGAACAAAGGTGTTCTCTAGGGTGAGAGTCACAAATCTCTTCAAGACATGAATTACATCCTTCAATTTGTACTGCATATCCTCTATATATGTAATTTAAACGGATTTCATAATTAGCACTTTTCATTATATTCATCAATAATTCTACAATTCTCACATGATGACCAACTGCCAAGAGTGTACATGCATAGTGGACATGTATAGAACATTTTTTTTTGGTTTCCGATGTCAACTCTCTCACAGCTAAAAAGAAACTGATCCTCGTTCATTAAATTCAGTGGGGAAAGGGAGAGGAGTAGCTGTGTGACGTTACCTCTTTCGAAGGGGGAGCCATCTACATTGAATCTATGGCAATATTTTCAAAAGTATATTCACAATATTGTTCTGATTTATTCCAATTACTACTCCAATAAGTTGAATAAAAGTATTTAAGTCATGTCGTAACAATCCCATGCAATAGTCCAGTGAGGGAGAATCAGTTTTCATTATAATTTGCGGTGTCTCCTCTCAGAATATTTTCCTTTAAATGGATAACTCAAGGAAATTTTCGTCAAAAAACAATTGTTTTTCGATGAACAAATGATTGAACCTTATTCTTTGTGTCTCAAATTTTTTCATTTTTCAATCCTATCACTCACACTGCTAATTCTAGACTAACAAATAATTGTTCTATTTTAAGAATATTCGATAACCTAACATAAAGAAAAGAGTGACATTTTGGATTTCGAAACAAATTTATTGTATAATTACAACAATAATATATATTACACATGTACAATTAGCGATATAGCTTATTTTCCTCTATATACTTCATTATTGCATTTAAAGCACTTTGAAGTCTGTTCACATGTGCTATATCAACTTTTGCAGCGAAGCATAATTGATCCTCCATTTTAAATTTGCTCAATGATAACAAATATCTTGCATATACTTCATCCCATTCCAGACAAAGCTGTGATCCTCTCGTGATTTCCATCGCAATGTTTGGTGCTCTTGTTTCATTGCTACCAACTCCACTATTAACTTCTAATAGTGTAAACATCCCACTCATTATTACAAATATATCCTAATGAGTAAAGTCAAACTGTTCTCACTTCTTGAATTTTATTCTCACACTAATAACAACTATAGCAAAAATCATTCCTTATATTCACTGCGATTCTGTACCGTTAGTGGATCAATACACTTAGGAACATCCCCTGATTGACCTTGAAAGAGACACGTGATCTTGTCCCGTTAGACTCGATTATAGATGGCAGTATTTGTGTTCGTCTCGATTCTCCTGACCCTTCCTGCTTAGAACTTTTAATTTTCAATCAAATGAGCCCTCTTTGAAGTTTATACGAGCGTCCTTTCTATAAGAACCATATTTTCCCCAAGGGTATAACTTACAGCGCCTTCCCCGTGCTCTGGGGGGATTGTTTCGACACCAGAGTTTTTGTTACATGACCTTTCAACGATTTTTAACAGAATGACTACCTCAAAATTTTTATCAGATGTATTTGGGAAAAAAGAGCGTCTAGGAGGAGGGGAGACTAGTTGCCCGCCAATCACTTTTGACTCTTATCAATTAATAAACCTTTTGCACATAATGATTTTTTCAAAGAAAAGTAAAGAACTTCCATTAAACCAAAAATTAACAAAAATAAAATCAAATAATCCACCAAGCGTAAAACTACCACAAATCAGCATCGATAAACAAATGAAACCCAAAACAAACAGAAATTACAATAAATAAGCAATTCAAACTCAAAACGAGCAGAAATTGACATGAATTGGGCTCAAAACCCTTATGCCTTCCCAAGGCCATAACATAATTTGCACTTTACTGAAAAAACATGAATATTTTTACTTTTATAACTTTAATAAATCAAATAATATTAACATTTTGATTACTAAATATCAGTAAATGTATATTAAACTGACAGTGCACATTCATTTGTATTTTTTTCAGTAAAGTGCAAATTATGCTCTGAACTTTGGAAGGTATAGGGGTTTTGAGCACAACTCATGTTAGTTACTGCTCGTTTTGAGTTTGACTCGGTTATTTATTGTAATTTCTGTTCGTTTGGGTTTCATTTATTTATCGATGCTGATTTGTGGTAGTTTCATGCTTTGTAGATTATTGTATTCTATTTTTGTTAATTTTTTGCTCAGTGGAGTTATTTACTTTTATTTGAAAAACTTGTTCTGTGAAAAGTTTTTTTTTTAATTAATTTCATTTCGTTTTATATTGACATAGTCTTTTCAGGGAAAAAGAAAATAATACTTTAAATATTTTCATTTTGTAAGACTTTATAGTTTGGCCTGCTATATGTATGCTGGAGAAAAAATTTCAGCAATTTTTAACAGCACACACCCTTTTAAAAATCTGGCACAAATAGTAGTGTTTAATTTAGTTTCATACCTCTTCTAGTTGACCTGAAATGGAAAACTTGATACCATTCGCGAAAAAATCTGTTTACTTTCTTTAATAGCTTGGATACACTTACGCTATTTTGATTTGGTTTAAATTTTAAGAGCAGAAGTATCCCCGAAAGTTTGAACATAATACCCTCAGCCGTTCTTGGAATACTGCTGAGATGCCTTACTGAGAATTAGCATTAACACAGTATATTTTGACTAATCTTAAGGCAAAATCTAGTTTTAAAAATAATGGACAAATGGGAGGGTGGGCGTGGGAGGGGGATTAGTTGCCCTCTAATCACTTTCGAATATTAAAAAGGGCATCAGCCCTTTCTATTTTCAATTGAATGAGCCCTTTCCGAAGTTTCAAAGACAAATCCTTCGATACAAAGTGCCCTGGGCTAAACAAAAAAAAAATAATACATTTTAGCCACATCGATCTTTACTATAAAATTGTCAAGCCTTCCAACCACTTTTGACTATTAAAAAGGGCACTAGGCCTTTCAATTTCCAATCGAATGAGCTCTTTTTGAGTTTCTACGACATCATTTTCTATAAACACCTTATATGCCCCCAGGGCATAAATCACAACCCTTACCCTAAGGCCTGTGAGTGGGGTTGTCATTCTCAAAGACCTAATTTCCAGAACTTTCAACTACGTTAAAAAATGGCTGTCTCAAAACTTTGATTCGAGATGTTTGGGGAAATGGTGGGCGTGAGGGGGGCGTCAGTTGCTCTCCAATCACTTTCAACTATTAAAAAAAGGCACTAGACCATTCAATTTCAAATCAAATGAGCCCTTTTGAAGTTTCTACGACAACGCTTTCAATAAGAACCTTATATGCACCCAGGGCATAAATTACAACCCCTGCCTGAGGGCTGGGGGGGGGGGTGTTATCCTCAAAAACTTAATTTCCAGAACTTTCAACTACGTTGAACAAAATGGCTATCTCAAAATTTTGAATGGATGGCTTTGGGGGAATGGTGGCCGTGAGAGGGGGATTAGTTACCCTCCAATCGCTTTTGACTATTGAAAAAGGCACTAGCCCTCTCAATTTCCAATTAAATGAGCCCCTTTTGAAGTTTTACGACAACACTATTTTAGAAAAACCTTATATGCCCCCAGGGCATAACTTACAACCTTTTCCCTGGGGGCTCTAGGGAGTTTGTCATCCTCAAATACATAATTTCCAGAACTTTAAACTACGTTGAACAAAATGGTTATCTCAAAACCTTGATTGAATGTGATTGCGGAAATGGTGGACGTGAGAGGGGTGTTAGTTGCTCTACATTCACTTTCGAATATTAAAAAGGGCACTAGCCCTTTCAATTTACAATCAAATGAGCCCTTTTTGAAATTTCTACTACAACTTCCTATATAAACCTTATATATCCCCAGGGCATAACTTACAACCCTTGCCCTGAGGGCTCTGAGGGGGATATCATCCTAAAAGATCTAATTTCCAGAACTTTCAACTACGTTGAACAAAATGGATATCTCAAAATTTTGATTGCATGTGTTTGGGGAAATGGTTGGCGTGAGAGGAGGTTAGTTGTCCTACAATCACTTTCAACTATTAAAATGGGCACTAGCCCATTCAATTTCCTATTGAATGAGCCCTTTTTGAAGTTTGTACAACATCGCTTTCTATAAAAACCTAATATGCCCCCAGGGCATAACTTACAACCATTGCCCTGAGGGCTGTGAGGGGTAGGGGTTGTCAAACTTAAAGACCTAATTTCCAAAACTTGCAACTACATTGAATAAAATGACTATCCAAAAATTTAGATTGGATGTGTTTGGGGAAAATGTGGGCGTGAGAAGGGGGTTAGTTGCCCTCAAATCGCTTTCGACTATTAAAAAGGGCACTAGCTCTTTGAATTTCCAATCAAATTAGCCCTTTTTAAAGTTTCTACGACAAAGATTTCAATAAAAACCTTATATGACCCCAGGGCATAAATTATAACCCGTGCCCTGAAGACTGTGGGGGGAGTGTCCTGCTCGAAGGTATAATTTCCAGAACTTTCAACTGTGTCGAACAAAATGGTCATCTCAAAATTTTGATTGGATGTATTTGGGGAAATGGTGGGCGTGGAAGGGGTTAGTTGCCTTCCAATCCCTTTTGACTATTAAAAAAGACACTAGCCCTTTCAATTTCCAATCGACTGAGCCTTTTTTGAGCCAGTTTCTACGGGTTAGTTGCCCTTCAATCACTTAGTTGCCTTCCAATCCCTATTGACTATTAAAAAGGGCACTAGCCCTTTGAATTTCAAATCGAATGAGCCTTTTTTTGAAGTTTGTACAACAACGCTTTCTATAAAACCTTATATGCCCCCAGGGCATAACTTACAACCATTACCTCAAGGGCTGTGGGGGAGTGTTCTACTCAAAAATATAATCTCTACCTGGAAATCAAATGCGCTGAACAAAATGGCTATCTCAAAATTTTTACTGGATGTTTTTCGGGAAACGGTGGGCGTGGAAGGGGTGTTAGTTGCCTTCCGATAACTTTCGACTATTAAAAAAGGCACAAGCCACTCCAATTTCCGATTGAATGAGCCCTTTTCGAAGTTTCTACGACAACTTTTCGTTACAAAGTGCCCTGGTCTAAAGGAAAAAAATAATAACTAATATATTGTGCCAACATCGTTCTTATATGCCCCCAGGGCATAACTTAAAATCCATGCCTTGAGGGTTGTGGGGGAGTGTCCTCCTCAAAAACATAATTACTATCTGAAAATCAACCACGCTGAACAAAATGGCTATCTAAAAATTTTGATTGGATGTGTTTGGGGAAATGGTGGGCGTGGAAGGGGTGCTCGTTGCCTTCTAATCACTTTTGACTCTTAAAAAGGGCACTAATCGTTCCAATTTCCAAGCGAATGAGTCCTTTTCCAAGTTTCTACAACAACTCCTTCGATACGAAGTGCCCTGGTGTGGAAGAAAACAAAATAAATAATACATTGTGCCAACATCGTTCTTTACTTAGGCAGCGCTATTGCGCTTTCTGTGAAAAAGGGCACTAGAACTTTCGATTTCCAATTGATTAAGCCCCCTTTGAAGTTTGTACGACGATCCCTTCCATAAGAACCATATATGCCCCCAGGGCATAACTTACATTGTCTGTTCCCAGACCCTGGGGGGGGGGCTTTGTCGACACCGGAGTTTTTGTTATCTCACCTTATTAACAAAATGTCTATCTCAAAATTTTTATCTGATGCATTTGAAGAAAAAAGGCGTAGTGAGGGAGGGGGGCTAGTTGCCCTCCAATCACTTTTGACTTTGAAAAAGTGAACTAGAATTTTCAATTTCCAATCAAATTAGCCCTCTCTGAGGTTTATACGAGTATCCCTTCCGTAAGACCTTTAAACTATTTTTAATAAAATGGCTGCCTCAAAATTTTTATCCGATGTATTTGGGGGAAAAAGCGGGGGAGGGGGAGGGGGCTGGCTGCCCTCCGATCTCTTTTAACTCTGAAAAATGAACGAGGACTTTAAATTTCCAATCAAATGAGCCTTCTCTGAAGTTTATACGAGCATCCCGTCCATAAGAACCATATTTGCCCCAAGGGCATAACTTACAACACCTTCCCCGGGCCCTGGGGGGTTGTGTCAACCGCAGAGTTTTTGTTATATGACCTTTCAACTATTTTTAACAGAATGGCAGCCTCAAAATTTTTATCGGATGTATTTGGGGAAAAAAAAGCGTCGAGGAGGGGGGCGGGGGGTAGACTAGTTGCCCGCCAAACAAATTTGACTCTGAAAAAGTGCACTAGCACTTTCGATTTCCTATTGAATGAGCCCTCTTTGAAGTTTGTACGACAACCCATTCCATAAAAACCAGATATTCCCCCAGGACATAACTTACAACGCCTGTTACCAGGCCCTGGAGGGGGGGGGGGCTTTGTTGACATCGGAGTATTTGTTATCTCACCTTTGAACTGTTATTAACAAAACGTCTATCTCAAAATTTTTATCTGATGCATTTGAGGAAAAAAAGGTGTCGTGAGGGAGGGGGGCCATTTGACCTCTAATCACTTTTGACTCTGAAAAAGGGACCTAGAACTTTCAATTTCCAATCAAATGAGCCCTCTCTGAGGTTTATACGAGCATCCCTTCCATAAGACCTTTAAACTATTTTTAACAAAATGGCTACCTCAAAATTTTTATCTGATGCATTTGGGAAAAAGGGCGTAGGAGGGGGGGGGGGCTAGCTGCCCTCCGATCTCTTTTAACTCTGAAAAATGAACTAGAACTTTTAATTTAAAATCAAATGAGCCCTCTCTGAAATGTATACAAGCATCCCTTCCATAAGAACCATATTTGCCCCAGGGCATAACTTACAACGGCTTACGAGGGGGGCTACTTGTCCTCCGATAAATTTTGGTTCTGAAAAAGTGAACTAGAACTTTTAATTTCTAATCAAATGAGCCCTCTTTGAAGTTTATACGAGCATCCCTTCTATAAGAACCATGTTTGCCCCCAAGGCATAACTTACAAAGCCTGCCCTCGGGCCCTGGGGGATTGTGTCCACCACGGAGTTTTTGTTATATAATCTTTAAACTATTTTTAACAAAATGGCTACCTCAAAATTTTTATCAGATGTATTTGGAGAAAAACGCGTGGGGGGGGGGGGCTAGGTGCCCACCAATCACTTTTGACTCTTAAAAAGAGCACTAGAACTCTCGATTTCCAATTGAATGAACCCCCTTTGAAGTTTTTATGATGACTCCTTCCATATGAAAAGCCTCTAGAAAAAAAAAATAAAACATTGGAGCAGTATGGGCTTTACTATAGGCAACGTTATAGCGTCGCTTCTTATTTATCTGCTATACCACACAAAGATAGAACCTTTGTCAAAGCTCTTCTATCGGCCGAATCAAAAGCTTGCTCGTAATCTATAAAACTGAGGATTACAGAGGTCTGATGACTCAGGCACTTCTCAATTATTAATCTAAGAGTGAAAATTTGGTCTATACATCTTCTTCCCTTCCTAAAACAACATTGTAGTTTTCTCGAAATTTTATCTACATCATCTCTAAGTATAAGAAGCATCATCATGTTAAGTAATTTGCTTCCAACAGGAACAAATAAGGGGCGTGGCAATTGAAAATAGCATGCATATATTCATGGCAAGGCTGATGTTGGATCGTGGTAACTATAGTTATACGTAACCCTTGGAGCAAAATGTTCGAAGGGAAAAGGATGCCTGCAAAAGGATGCTAGTCAAGCACATCTGAATGATTTGGCAGTTAATGGGCCTAGGGATGGGGCAGAGTTTCCTGGAGTAGATTTTAACTGTTTATATGGACTATTTACAGTAACACTTAAAGGAATAGATAATTTTGAGCGGGCTAATGACCATTTAAAGATTGGTGTTACTGTTTTACCACTGTCGTCGAATCATCTTCAAGTGACGTTCCTGACAATACGATATAACTTTCTAAATACAGTATTCATCTATGTAAACTTAAAACTTTTTGTAAACTATTTTTTCATTCGGCTAATTCTCGATTCGTCTTCTCACATGTTAGGTTTGAAGGCTGTTCAAGATAACATGGATCCTTGGAGACGTTCGACATTTCTTTTTCAGAAAACGTCAAACAGGGGCACCAATGCCCCAAAATATAGAAGGGGGGGGGGGGCAAGATGTACTTTTCAAAATCTAAGGATGGTAATTTGGTTGTTTTTTCGATTTTTTTCAATAAAAATACAAAATAACGCCCATGCAGGGGTTATTGCATGTGGTTATTCTGGCCCTGTGTGGCTGCTGGTCTAGAAAATTCTTTTGGGGTACTAAAAAACATCTGAGAGCTTCCTTGAATTTTTAGGGCTAATAACAAGAGCTTCCTCTTAGTTTTTAGGGCCCATAAATCCACTCACAGTGTTGTACTGGAGGGGGATTTAGGGCTAAGTAGGTTAAGAAAATATAAGTTAATAAGAAAGGTGAAGTTTTGGATCAAAATTTTAAGAAATAAAAATAGGCTAGAGAAAGAGGCGTATTTTAGTTTGTTGGAGGATAAAATAGAGGTAGGGTGGCCGAAAGAAATTAAGAAAAGTTTAGATGAAGTAGGATATTCGTATTTTTGGAATGAAGGTCAGGGATCGAATTCGAATACAGTGGTTGACAAGGTAAAAGAAAGGTTAAATGAGCAAGGAATACACCAGTGGCGGGCTCGGAAGTTTATTTTAAGTTGGGGTTGAAAGGAGAAGAAATAAAATGGATTTTTAATTTAAGGGGAGGGTCGATTTATATTGGGGAAAGGGAGAGGAAATATAGGGGTCATAGTGTTAACCCAGTCCCTTGTCCGATGTGTAGGGAAGATGATAAGGATATATTTCATTTTTTGGGGAATTAGCGGATTTCAGAAATGAGTGTTTTTCGTTAGTGTTGGCAGATAGAAGGTGGGTGGAAGGGACTGTAGGATCACGAATTAAAATGACATTAAGGAATTTGGCTAAGTGTGTTGAGGAAGGGCTGTTGCATCGTGAAAGATGTATCTCTTTATAAATATTTTCGTGGAGATTAAAATATAAGCACGCTTTTTCTTTTTAATTTGTGTTTTTTGTTGGTGTTGTTATGTTTATCTTTTGTTTGTTTTTTCCTATGACCCGATAGTTTTTTTTTTAGAAATACATATATTACTTTACCACAATTACCAGGCAACAGGGGGCACGGAGTGCAGAAAGATCTGATCCATTCATTAAAAAAATAATAATAATAATAAATACAAAACGCCTTCTTTCAACAAAAATAAATTCTTAATTTTTGAAGCATTTAATGAGTAACGTTCAGAGCCAAGATCTAACGGCAACATATGACAACGTTGCATCTATAGATGCAACAAAACACGACCATTTCAAAGGAACCATACACACCACACTGTCAATCTTGATCTCTCCTATTTTGGCAAAATGCCAAAAGGTTGGAATAGCGAATTAGTACAAATTACAGCATGTGGGAACTAAGGGCAAGTCCCATTTTCCTATACTGTATTTTGTTTTCATTAACCCTTGGTTTACAAACTTCTGTTTTTTTCTCGGAAAAAACGGCTCACGGATGATATATGCAATAAAAACGCAAAACAACCCAATCGGTCTTACTCATCCGTTTAAACTTAGAAAACAGAAATAGGATGAGCAAAACCCTGCTTATTTATGGAAGCTTACCCTTTTATGTGCTGTTTTTATAATCAAATGAGGTTTACGGTGGTTCCTGCGGTTTACGGTGACTATAAGGTGAAATTTTTTTTAATATATATATGATTCGCTTGCAACTTACAGTTAAAATTAGTTTACCCATACAATGCGACTTTTGAATTTTTAGACCACAATCTTTGCTAGATGCATTTTAACGGGTGAGTTGAAATATTTCATTGCACGCGTCAACCCGTCGTAACGCAAGGAGGCCAAATAAAGAATGGATCTTGACAAATCCCGGCCATACAGTTTTTTGCGTGAAATCTCAACAGTATAAATTAAGGCAAACAAGGCCTTAAAATTCAAATCCTTTCCCCCTCTTTTACAAGCTATGGAGCCTGTATGGGGATCAGTACATAGTCGCTATCAGTACACAGGGGATAGTTGTTTAATTATTAACTTTTGTTAGAAAATATATTTTATCTAACATCGTACTATATCACCTTAAAACGAAAACATTACAACAGAAAACAGCAATATAATGAACGGGCTCAGTTTATTTAAAACCCACAACCAAATTATAAAACAGAATAAACAATCACTTTAAAGTAGCAACAAACCAAGATATTCAAGAACAAAATAAGACACAACAAATAAATTATATAACAAAGAAGACACAGAAGAAGAATAAAACATAACCCATAAAGCAAAAAAAAAAAAAAAAAAAAAAAAAAAAAAAAAAAAAAAAAACAGCTTCTTTGCAATAATCTCAGACTGTTTTTTAAATTAAAGCTAAAGAGGTTGTTTTAATATCTATTTAGCAAGAACTTCATAATAACTTATTCCAAAATGGAAGCCAAAAAATGATTGAACTTATTGCCGTTCCAGATTAAATTCGAATATAGACAACTGAACTTAATTTATCCAGTTCTTAGCTTCAGAATTTCACCTCGATTAAATTTCAATGTAAATTTATTTCCCTTTATAACTACTTAAAAAATTATAGCTTCAAAGTTAAAAACTTAAGGATACTAACAGCAAGTTTCTTTCTTGATTAATTAATTAGTTAGATCTATTATAATTCATTACTAAATCAATTTATTATAGTCACACATTAATTAATTAATATTAACCAGTAGTGGATCCAGGGGGCGCCCCCCTAGCGTAGTCCAAAGTAGTGTAATTTACTTAATTAACTCAAGTTTACGTTAATTAAACTTGCTCCTAACGCAAGTCTCTTGGATTAACCTATTTTGCGCCCCCCTAAACTTTTTTTTCCAGATCAACCTATTTTGCACCCCCCTCCCTCCCCCCCCCTAAAAAAAATCCTGGATTCGTCCCTGATATTAACAGCATGTGTCTTTATTAATTTATTAATGATTTATTATTCTTAATTTATTACTAATTTAATTTATTACTAAATGCATTTATTATAATTACCAATTTTTTATTTAATTAAGAATTAACTAATTAGTTATCTTTTAATTAATTAAAAGAAGGACGCTTAAAGATTATTGTGTAAAATCTTTTCAAAGAAAATTTAAACTCATCTTATACTTATTTCAGTTCATAACTTTTGAAATTCAGACTCTTTAGTTTCAATATATATATATTGACTTTGCTTTAAATCAGCTTAAACAACTATAGCTTTACAAAAAATTCACATGAATGTTTACAATATTTTTAAGTAGTAGTCATCAAGGCAGATACAAACAGAACAATCACGCAAACCTGAACGAAGAATATAGAAAAATACATTATTTAGTACATAAACAAGCATAAGCATAACGGAAAATCTTAAAGAGCAACAAATATAAAGAAAAAAAATTTAAGGCACTAAATATATGCTAAAAATATTCTAATTATAAAAGCTGCAACACTGCAATAGAGTAAAAACAAGTTTTGATAAATTACATACAAAAGAAAAATCCGATGATAACACTCAATGGCATTCTAATATGTAAAAAAGTTAATAAAAGTCTAAATTTAGATACAATTGACGACAAAAAGGTTAAGCCTAATACAAATTAGGTGTAAGAAATAAAAATTTTGTATAAACAGAAAAGACCTATTTAACAAATGAGGACATAAAATGGGCATTAAAATAAAGATTTCTTTCTATTATTTCACAAGCAACTAAACTATAAAATTTACTAAGGACGGTTTCAAAATATCAAAATATACACATTAAAAAGTTGAAGTGATGCAAAAACCAAGTTGAAAGTCAGGCAAGGCCGTATCCAGGAGGGGGGGGGGGGGCTAGGGGGTTTGCCCCCCCCCCCTCGCCACCCGAAATGTTTTTCTGACTCCAAACAACGTAAAAATGTATAACAAAAACATTTTTGATGGGTTTTTTTAATCTTTTTTTGTACCCCTCCTCCCACCGGACAAAAATCCTAGATACGGCGTTGCAGTCAGGTAAATAGATGCAAGGTAAATCATGGTAACTAGAATAAAGATCGTGCCCAATAGGACGTTAAAATTCCATACTCCGTATTTATCGCGCGTTTTAAATTTCAAGTACACCCACAGAACTCAGAATATTATAGTCATCATATGGCGCTATTTTAAGCAATCTCAGTACGTCTTTGTGGGTAGGGAAGCAGTATTACCGATACTTGGAGATTATTCATATAAGACCTTTGGGTAACGCGTAGTGATAAAGTTGTGAAAAAAGTCAACAGGTATGAGACATTTAAAGCCACGCCCAAGAGACACGAAATTCAAGCTGACAGTTATATATTTAAATGCAAGGTAAATCCCGATTGTAACGAATAGAAAATTTCAAATCCATAGGTCTATGTTTCTAGCACGTTGTTTATTTCGAGTGGACCCACAGAACTCACAATATTATAGACACCAAATAGTACGCCTTTCCTATAAATAGTACACCAATCCTAGTACGGATTTCGGTAGAATGGAATTTTTGAATAGAATTGGGTAGGTAGGATTTTAATTTTTGGCTAGAATAGTGAAACCGCTTCGATAATATCATAGATAAAGTTCCCTCTGTAAATTTTGTTACAATTATTTTCCAGTAACCGCATGTTCAAAATATTTCAGTTTGAGAAAGAGCCGAATGTGGAGAGAGTAGATGTAGAATTAATGAGTGAAATTCAGTTATAAAATAGAATTTTTGAATTCAAATTATAACTTTTAAATAGCTATAGAATTGAGGTTTTACGATAATTTTCATGTGATGAAACTAGTTTTAAGATAACAATTTTGTTTTTTGTAATTTGAGTATTCAAATGGGAATCATAAAGAATTTAATAATGTAATTGTGGGTATTTTAAAGGAGGATTAGAATAAGATGTTTAAGGATTGTATCAAGGCACACCATTCTTCTCCCCTTAGGTTTGATAAGGGAGGGTCGGGAGAATGATAGATGTTTTTTTTTAAGAAAAATAATTCGTATATATGTTTTTAAGGTGTTTCCACAGTGGAAGGGGTGCCTTGTGGCTAAAGGGCACCCTGCAAAACTGAAAGGGAGTTTTGTGGTTTGGTAATTCGTAGCAGTAAGTCTTGTATTAATCAAATGGAGCTTGGCTACCCACCTTCGGAAAAATTGAAGATCTGAAATTAGTGTAGGTGACATTCATGTTAAGGTTAATTTAAGTTTAAAAAAAACTATTACGTCACTAAAAAAAAGTTTCAACATACGACCAAAACTCTGCTTTCATTCGATAACCGATATTTACTTTATCCATCCATTGAATTATCTTTTCAAAATTTGCTTTGAATTATATTTACATTGAAAAATAGTTTTAAAAAGGCATGAAAATATAGAAAATGAGAATTTTTTCTATTTTTATGCACTTTAAATCATTCTTAAAGTAGAATCCTAAGCAACACCACAATTCTGACTCAGTGAATGGATATATCTAAAACTAATAAATCCTTTGACAGAAGTATATTATACTTTGACACAAGTAACAGCTGTAGGCTTGTCTCAAAATCGTATATTCGACTCGGAACACAAGCCTTAAGCACAATTCGTTACAAGGATAATACGTATCTTTACCATATACATTCTGACTGTGAATCTAAATCATCTTTGATTTCTCAACTTAAATTGCCGATACTTGGAACTTAGTCATAAGAGATGTTTTGGGACACTACAATCACAACTCGTACGTGATGAGGGGATATGAACATTACAAGCAATAGCAAACGGTGTAACTAAAAACCCTTGTCAGAGAGATGACCAAAAGGCATATTTGACACATTTTAGTCTGGGTCTTTAAGATCTTCTACTAGCTATGTTTCCACCTAGATAAGAGGATAAATACCACAGGGCCAGAGGGATCCTAAAACTGAATCTTTTGTTTAAGGATAAATTTTCACTACATTTGCTTGAGGTCCTACCTCAATAAACTGATAATCCGAGGATTTTTGTTTCAGACTTTGACAATAGTTGCACGTATGTTATCTGAATAGAATAAGATAATATCAGGATGGTTAGGATGATACATTTATGATGACTACGTTCATTACAAATCATCTACCTAATTGCATTAATCCATACATTGCCAAGTTTTTAATATTCAAATCCCAAAACCTATAAAGGCCAGGGGTGTCTCTCTCATGAGCTCTAATTGATAACAGAAAACTTTCTGCTTATGTCCAATCATTTTACAGATATTGTGTTTTCTTTTCGTTGTTGTAAAGCAATTATGTAAATACAGAAAAATCACAAAAATAAAGCTTTTCTACTTCATTAATTCAACACTTGAAACTCTCGTGTATCACAAAGATATTCGATCCTCTACTTTTATATAGTTATTTAATACTTATCACACAGAAATTTAGACACAATATATTTTGATTTTGTCACTATTTGTGATTGTGAAAGGAAACCTTCATTTCTGATGTATAAAATGAACCTCATACAATCAATGGCGCTGTCCTGCTTGACAAAAAAAATGTCAAGAGTTTCCTCTCTTAAGCCATTCATATAGGCCAGGGGTGGCCAACTGTGGGTGAAGGGATTCTTGTGAATACTAAAAAGGAAATTGGGGTTATGCTGAAAAGTATCTTCTAAAAAGGGGGCCTCAAAGATAAAAAAAAGTGCAAGTGACCTAAGGTTTCAAGGAGTAAGGACTTGGAAAAGGTGGGAATACTCTGTATGCTATATGTAAATTGTAAAAAAAAGAAGAAAAATGAAGAAACAGAACTTTATCATATTATTATTCAAGAAAGCTGGTGATAAATTTAAAAATTGAAGTTTTTAGATATTTTAGCTAAATTCATGATTCAAAATAATTTATTAAACCTAAGTAATTTCTTATAACACGCTACCTTTCCATTTACAACTGATGCGAAAATCTATCGATGACGGGTATTTTATTTTTCAAAGAGAGTAGCCGTTATTTTTTTTACCCGTTATTGATAGATATTTGTTTCATTTGTAAATTAAACATATCCTTGGTCGGGTACCTAAGTGCGCCGTAATAATATCGTCTACTAAAAAGTTTTGATTTTTTGGATGAATAATAAGTTTTTTTAGCGGTTTAAAGAAAATGCCAACAAAAGGTTTTATTTTAAAATAAATGGTATTAAATTTTTGCACAAAATGGAATTTTTCTTAATTCATTTTAAAGCATTCTAAGCTTCCCAAACATTTATTAGAATTAAAAGAAAAGATATTGGAAATAAACCTTTTGGTTAGCTTTCTGAAAAGGATCTTTTTCGCATGGCTTGAAGTTTCTTATATCCCTTTTTTCTTTTTTTTATATCTTTTAAATTCTCTGAGAAATAAAAATAAAACTACCCATAAGAAACTTGAAACTGCTGAATTTAGTTTTTATTCTCGAAAATAAATTTCGAATTTTTGCATGCACATGTTCAAAATCCTTATAAAGAAAAACTAAACGGTTTTCTCAAAGCTTCTAAACAAATGAAAACTTCGCTAACAAGACTCATTCTTCCAGTTACCACCCCTTCCTCTCCTACTGGGTAAGACCTAGATAATAAATAGGAATAACAACCCCTCTCTCTTGTTTAATGAAACAATTCGGAGTAGTCAAGCCCCAGTAGTTTTACCATGGATTTAAGAATTTTTTTTTTAATATTATTGCATTTAGGGTACCAGATATCGTCGTGTCCAAAACCAATGTGTGTATATTTATCTATTTGTCGATCTGAGTATTTATCTTGATAACTTTAGAGAAGAACAAAAATACGCTTTAGATTTAATTGAGACATTAAATATTTTTTAAGATCTAATTAAGAAAACAATTCCTAAAATTATTTATTTTGCGCATTTATTAAGGCAGTTGCTTAAGATTTCTTAAAAAGTAATATTAACAAACTCCTGCATAATAGACATGTTAAGGACCTGTTTAGTATAAAAAAAAAAAAAAAAAAAAAACACCGTAGCTTATTTATCAATAGTGTAGCCTATATATTGAAAGGGCAGTAGTAAACATTTAGATGTATCTCCTGTTCTGAATTAAGAACTATAATTACAAAATTCTGACTTCATTCACATAATTTCGACCTATTTATATAATTTCGACCGGATTTACCGAGTAGGTTCCAGTTTAAATGCATCCCGGATCCTCCCCCTCCTAATAATGTTTGGATATAATCTTAGGCTATGCCTAGAAGTTTACTGATTTTGATATTTTTCTTCCAAATAATGATAAGAGCAGGGCTGAGAAAGACTATAGAATAAAAACTTAAACATTTGGAACATCTTAAAAAATCGAACATATTAAGGAACATCTCAAAAATCCATGTTAAGGAAACTCAAAAACATTGGGAGTCATCAGGGTAGGGTGGGGGTGAATTAGCCTGTGTGTCAATCTTAGGTGGTTTAATCCTGTGACAAGTTTGTAATAGCCGATTAGTCTTAAGAGATTTCATTCGTAGAAGTAACAAATGAAAGCACGAAAGTAAAAGAAATCACTAATTACTTGTTTGATGTTGATTAAGATCTTTCTCTTGCAGAGATACATATAGGCAGGGAGAAAGACGATAGATGTATATATGTAAACATTTTTTTTTTTTTTAATAAATACACATGTAAATAAACAGGGTTGCCTAATTGCAACCATGGTCCGAATTCCTGGACAACAGAGAGTTGAATCCTGAGAACACAATAGTTCTCTTCCCATATCCTGTTCCGGGAAAAATCCACTCATTAATGTAAAATGGAGGTATATACCTGAATTCTATAATTATAATATGAAAGCGAAAATGAGCTTCCCAAAATAAACTATTAAAACTATAATAAACTTCAGTTCGTTTTTAACGATTAATTGGGTGAGTAAACGGGAGGATTGGTAAAAACTATCTTGTGGTCCTACTGAGACTAGTAGGCCCAAATAGGCATCTACTACCGCTAATTTTAACCACCGTCCAGTCACTAGCTGTCTTTCCCAATGTCTGACCCTGAGACAGGGTATTTTGCGGAATACACTGCTGAGGTTGAATAGATTGAAGCCAATAAAGGCTGCCAAAGTCATGCTCGGGGACCTATTAGTACCCCTGAGAAAACTCAGGATTGGGGAAAACAATGGTGGACACCTTGACACTACAAAATAAATAAAAAGAGAGTAAAAAGAGATAAGCAAGCCCTATCTCAAATTACCCTGCCCAAGGAGGGCCCCAATAGCCCAGCGTTAATTGGTACTGCATAATATTATTTTTTTTTGGGAGGGGGTGGGGGTGGGGTGAAGACTGGGCTTTTGTGACCGGATCCTCAATTAGGTAAGCCTATTTTAATCTCTGATCAAACACAGAGGCAGACCAAATTCGGCCTAGACCTAGCAGTAATATAATTCATATTCAGAGCGATAAAGGTGAGATACAGTCATTGGTTTGGCTCATGACGATAGAGTAGTTCCAAAAAATAAGTTTTAACAGTACACTTAGTCACTCGCATAGAGATTGAATAAGAGCTTGGACTAGATTCTGCAGAATATTGCGCTCAGATTTCGCCGCTAACCCAAAGACAGGCAAATTTTTAGGATGAACTTTTTCGCAATGAATAAATGGAATATATACTAGCGAAAATCTAATCTCTTTTCCTTTTTCTACCTCTATGGGCACTACATTTTAAATGAGCCATACGCTGATAGTCTAATTCCACTTTCTGTCAATGCTTTCAAAGGCATAGAAAACATTGTAACCATATGAAATATTATAATAACATTCAAATTCACTATTTAAGATAAAAAAGACTACAAACTTAACAATACAAAATTAAAGTCTCAATTTTCCGTAGAGACCACTAAAAGGATCCGTACTGATTTGTCCATTATCAAGGACATGCTCTTTCCTGTAAGCCTCCCACCTTGCATCATCAGATTCATGGGTGACATAACGGATACCCACTTGACGTTCGAGGTCACGTAAGTCACACCATGTTTGATAGTCCTGTAGCCATGGGTGAATCAAAGTTTTATCAACAGTGAATCGTTTCATTTGCTTCACTTGTAACAGGTTGTTTATGACGTCAATAGCTAGAAAACACGGTTAGAGTTATAGACTATTCATTTATGGTTTATCCACAAAAAGCACTTTTTAAAAGCTAAAATAATGTAGAATTCAAGTCTGAAGATACATAAAGAGATGAAACGGAGAGAAGTAAAGAGAGTTCATAGGTAGTTAAATAAAAACAAAAGAAATTACCTCCTCAAAACGCAAGAAAATGGCGCGATACTCTTTTTACCAAAATTATATAGGCTATATCAATATACTGCTATTTCCACCATCGTACTTTTTCTGATAGATTTACACAGGTTTTTATACCCAAACAAATTTTCTAGATGTAACGAACTAGTATTATAACACGTTCCGAACGTAACTAGAGCGTACCGAACGGAACGTAGACGTAACTAGACGTTCCAAAATAGTATTTTCGTCAACTATTTCTTTTACCAACCATACAATTTGTTTTTATCTCATATGGCTCCCTCTCATACAACGCCCCTTTGTGACGTTTCTAATAGTAGAATGTTTTCTTGTTCTCATTTTTATAGACAAGTTATAGTTCTTTAAAAGCCATCGACGGAACAATGAAGCTATGCAAGGTTTAGTATACAACAAAATTGATTTTACTACGGACAAATTGCACATTTTAGAGTCAAAAGCTGCGTAGCATCAAGCGTCTTTTTTGACTGCCACATCTCCCTCGTCTTTAGAAACATTAGCCTGGCGTGGTCCTCGTTTTTATAGGTCAGTTTTTTTTTAATTCTTCATGAAAAACATGTGTATTTTTAAACAGGAAAAATTATCATAAAAAATGATATGGAACATGGAAAAACTGTAGCTATTAATTTTTTTTTTTAAGTATATGGCAATGTGCATGCCCAAGATATTCAGCGGTTTGATTATTCCCAAGACGGTCAAGAAAACGTTAAAGAAGACGCTTTTACGTTTGGAGCATCTCACCCCTGCTCCACCACTACGCACGCTCCTTCTCCATCCCAATCTATTCAGAGCTTCCCACTTTACACGCTCTTAGCCAGTTCCCATTTCCCTTAAATCTATCCTTACATCCTCCCATCCCAGCCTAGGATGACTTGCTTTTTGTTTAGCCATAGACGGTTATTTAAAAAGGACAATCTTTGACAATTTCTCACCCTGCATGTGCAGAACATAACCTAGGAATCTCAGCCTTTCTCTCATTATAGGCATAGAGAGCGGGATTGAACCCCCTTTTTCGTACAGCCTACTGTTTGAGATAGGGTCAGTCAGTCGGGTACCCGAAACAATCCGTAGGCAATTTCTCTTGGAAACATATAGCAAGTCTTCCTCATGATAGTCAATGATGACCGTTTTCTTTGGTGCCCTTGGGATGGTATGTCCTGGCTAGATTCCTGAGTGTGAAACTGTTAATCAGCATCACTCGAGTTTCCTGTTCAGCTCTGGAAGAAAAAGAAAATACCGAAATTGCGGGTATAAAAATCGCGGGTCTGTATCAGGATAACGCACCGGCTTACACCGTATAATCTGTCAAGACTTCTACCCAAAGTCAAGTATAAAATACCAGCATTAAATCATTTGCCCTTACTATTTCCCTACATCATATGACTTCAATCTATTCCCCTAGGCCAGATCTACATTAAAAGAAATGAGATTTAAGACAGCTGAGCCCATGAAGGAAAAATCACCACACGCAACAAACGTGCTCAGATTTTACGACTTCCGGCACTTATCCAACACCAAAAATTTCATAGCGCAACGCATCAAACGTGACGTGACGTACCGTACAATCGTAACACAACGATAAGACAAAGAGGGGTTAATTCGAAGGAGGTAAAAACTAAGCATGCATAAACTCATAATGAAAAGTTTTATAGCATACGTCTCGAATTCTTATTACCGTACCTCGTATGCAGAATCTTGACATGAAAATCAAACTTTAAAGAAACATTTGATATCCAGGCCGCCTCGAAGGGTGTGCTAACACGGCAACGTGGCAGAGGATATAGACGTGAAAGGTTCAATCTCTATGTAGAAATGGGTTCATATAACATGGTATCAAGTTTGTTTCCCTAATGAATCGACATGAAGTGTATGCTTCAAAGGCATTATATGTATACTACCATTACAATGTAATGGTAGACATCTGACAGAGTAGAGAGTAATGAGGACAGATCTGAGTGATATGCTGAGTGATAAGGTTTTTCTCGAGACTCCTCCTCCTCCTTAATCCTATGATATGTTTCGGTTGCAATAGAAGTTTATTCAGTAGTGAGTTACATGCCGAGTGGGAAGATGTGCTGGTGGCAGCTGAATACTACGAAGATTGGAGACTTCTTGTCGATACCCTATGCACCTCCAGAGGCACAGGAGGATCTAACCCCTAAGAAGACACCACAAACAACTTATTGCAGCACCATGCCACGAGAGGCCAAAAACCTGTGAACGCTCCACCTCCACCCCCATTTGATAAATCTTTCTCTCGTTACCCTTTCTTATGAATTTCCCATTAAATTTTTTCCGATTTCCTCTTTCCACCCCATTTGAGGGCGATTCGCTTTTTGATTAGTCCAAAATGGATAGCCAATTGCGTAATCTTTGGCAACCTTTCATCCTTCCTCCGTGAAACGTAGCCTAGCCGTCTGCACTTGTCTTTCATTATAGCCCTAGAAAATGGGATCAAACTTGCGTACAGTTAACTATTTGATATATGGCCACTCAAACAGCATTAGCATATGAATGAAAATTTGAACCTACCTTCAGATGAGATTTCTTTCCAAGGATTGGGCGGATACATAAAGGCGGCATTCTGAATCTGATCATTTATATCTTCATCTTCATTAAAAGGGAATGTACCAGAAAGACTAACGTATATAATTACTCCAACGCTCCACATATCTAACGGTCGATTGTAACCTTTGTTCCGAAGTACTTCAGGTGCTTAAAAAGAAAAAAAAACACCTGTTTTATTTACTTTTTACAAATTAATTTTGACAATACTTTGGATGGGCACACAAATAATAATTCGATAAACACAACCTCACCAAAGGGGTGCCACTGAAAATTTAACACTAACCCAAGACTAACTTGTAATGTCCGAAAAAAAATAAGATATTAAATAATAATAATAATTTAACATAATTTTTGAGGGTAATATTTAATATATGTATGATTTTCCCAACATTTCGGGATTTTCCAGGCTATTTGACCTTAAGAAAGGAGTGAAGCAGGACAGCACCATGTCCCCTAGACTGTTCGGTTTTTTTTTAATGATATAGTGGAGTTTCTGAAAAAAAAATGGGCTCCAAAGCTGTGTCTTGGAAAAATTAATTTTTCGGTGTTATTATTTGCCGATGACACTGCATTGGTGGTGAAGTCGGCAAGGGTGCTTCAGATATTACTTGATGCAATTGAGGAATATTTACAAATGAACAAGTTACAGCTTAGCGTTATGAAAACTAAAATGGTTATTTCAGTAAAAGGAAAGAAAAAATAGATAATATATTTGTATTTGGAGGACAACAAATAGAAGTAGTTGAAAAAATAAAGTATCTTGGTTATATCTTCCAAAGTAATGGTGGATGGAGTTCTCATATTAAGAAGTGTTGAATAGAGGAAGAGCTGCGACATCTTCACTTTTCAGGAATAAAACTAGTAGAATAAAGAATTCGTCTTTGCATTAGAGGTTTTTTTTATCTAAGATTATGCCGATTCTCTATGGTAGGGCAGAAATATGGGAAAATGAAAACGCTGCCCAGTTAGAAAGCATTCAGCTAGGTTATTTTGAGAGATTGTACGGGTTGCATAGAATAACCCATACCCAGTTTTTTAAAGGAGACCTTGGACTGTGGTCTCTTAAAAGTTATAGGACAGTCCAGATGATAAAATTTTGGCTAAGGGTTGTACAGTTACCCAGTGATAGGCTACTGAAGGCTGCATATGATGAGTTACTTCAGCTACATAGGAAAAACTTGGCCTTTTAAGTTAAAGAGGTACTGGATAAGACAGGTTTTTCTTTCGCATGGAATGATGGCCTTGGACCAACTAGTCAACAATTACAGTTGGACAAGGAAAGTAAAGAGGTGCTGGAGGACCAGACGATACAGAAATGGGGTGAGGAGATTAAGAATTCGGAAACTTTAAGGTATTATAATGAGGTTAAGATAATTTATGGTCAGGAATTTTACTTTAAGTTAAATTTACCGTCTAGATACCTTACATATTGGATGCAGCTACGATCTAATTGCCTTCCGATTCGTTCGAGATTGAAAGTTTTTGAGAGCGGGAAAAGTGTCCCGGACGGCAGGTTTGCTTGACCTCTTTTCCAAGAAGAGGAGGAGAATTTGGAGCATTGTCTGAGTCGTTGTCGAGGTCTTTTGGGGGTAAGGGAAAATTTATTTGGGAACGATTGACTGCTTTAAGTTAAATTAAGATTCAAGAATGCTCCTGGATCTGTGGAATTAAATTGGCATACTTTCAGGTAATTAAAACACAGGGGCTACTGAATCAACTGAGACAATTCACCACGTAAAAAAATTACTTCTTCACCTTGATATTCTCCTTTTTTGTGAAAAAATATTTTCTAAGGTAAAAGTTTAGAAAGACAGTTTGAGAACCTGTCTTTAGAAGACAGGTTCTCAGAGAAATTATTCTCAGAGAATAATTTCAGGAGAAATTATTATATATCCCGTGCCCCTTGACTATTCGGATATGGAACCCTCTTTATTTAACCCCCCCCCCCCCCCCCAACAAAAATGCTGGAGAGTCGCCCCTGATTATTGATACTTTTTACTAACTTTCTGTAACTTTTATTCGTTTTTAAAAGTCAATTTTACCTGCGCTTGGGACACAAACAATCATGTAAAACAACGTAAGAAATATGAGATTTTAATTGACGCATGATTCAAGATCAGTGGCGTTAAATTTAAACACGTTCAGGTAGCGATTTTTTTAAATTAAAATCAACTTGGTGAAACTGAATAGATAGAAAATTGAGAGCCATAGTTTCTAGTATCCCCTTGAAAAACGTCTAATTTTTGGGCCACATTACAGTCAAGCTTGCAGATAAACACAAAATTACGCACGACTATGAATGCCCTCCGACTTCTCGAGATGCCCTCCGACTTTTCGAGTTCTCGAGATGCCCTCCGATGACTCGAGATGCCGAGATGCCCTCCGATGTTCTCGAATGCCCTCCGACTTCTCGAGATGCCCTCCGGCTTCTCCGAACAGTGTTTGACTTCTCGAGTCAAACACTGTTCAGATTCGAAGCATAAAATTTGCAATTCACCCATGAGACTCAAGATTTAAGGTATCGTTCTTCAAAATTAAAAAAAGATTTAAGCATGGAACAGATATTTTTTCTATTTGTAATAGGAATTGGGGCAAATATACATAGTATTAGTGAATAGGTTACACATAGTATGAGTAGTTTATAATATAGTATTATTTAAAGCTGAAAATAGCTTTTAAAAAACCAATTCCAAACCATGTCAATTTTACGCGTCTCCAATGCAAATATGACGTTAAAATCAAGAAAAAAATATCATTCATAAATCGTTGTTTTTTATCGACAGCTGTGACTATGGTGCGGCTTGGGCAATAGTCCAAGTTACCAAGCGGTCCTAGCCCGAGCATTAGCCCGAAGTCAAAATCATGAGCTTGAAGAAAAAGTCCGAAGTTGAAACGTCTAATAGTTGTTCGATAAAGTCAGATATCTGTTAGCATGTAAGATAGCTATTGAGTTTTAGTATGCTATTTTGTTTTAGAAGTAATGATTAATCGAATATCAGATCGCTTGCGGTTATTCAAAAAGCGGCATGTGAAAGGGCTAAAACTTCACAATGCAATAGAGAAAACTGAAAATTACGTTATGGGTTTTTAAATTTTAATAACGGGTAGTTGTTTGCACAAGGTAGCATTTGCAGACATCTGAGGTATGACAAAAGCATTCTGTCATCAAACGTTTTTGTAACTAAACTTTTGATCAAGAAATTTTGAATTTTGGTCAAGAATATGAACCGATAATTATTTTGAGAACTATCAAAGATACAGAAACACAAAATAGGCCAGTTGATTTGGTTAATGATTATGCACTGACAGAACATAAATCTGCATCCGGATTATCTATCTCTTTAGAACCACCCCAGCCTAGAGTTGTAAAAAAAGCTACCAAATGAAGGCAATTCTAATCCTCTAAATTGCATTAAATTGCATTGTAACGTGGCGGTCACATCTGTTTGATTAGTACCGAAACATTTTGAAATTATTAATACTCGAGCCAGATAATAGTCACGTCCGTTGATAAAAAGCGAAGATTAATGAATGATATGTGTTCTTCGTTGATTTAATGTAACACCTGTCTTTAAGGACTTCATGTGAAAACCGCATATGAACACTAATTTACTCCCATTGCTACTAAAAACGATATTAATTAATAACGTTTCCAAGTTTGCATTCTCTTTAGAGTGCAAAAAAAAAACGAGGCATGTCTGCTTCAAGATTAAGATAAATGAGAAAAATTGAAACGTTATTAACCTTATTCACGTTATTGCCCCCCCCCTCCCTAAAAAAGGGCGAAAGATTTTTACTACCGTTATTTACAGATTAAGACAAGCTACAATACTAGTTAAGACGGTACTTTACTGTCTTTCGATTGATGAGCTTGACTTCGAATGACAACAGTGACAACTGTCACGAATAAAATGTGTTCGCCCACAAAAATAAGCCGAATGAAAATTGCTCACTATCTACAGTATTCTTTGATCCTCCCTATGTGGCTAGACAGGCCAATGAATTTATTTATCGGTATCTTTTTTTCTTCTTCGTTTTTTTTTTCTTTTTTTAATCTAGGGGGTATAAGTGTGGGGGGCTGTAATTTTGATGTTGTTTCAATTTTTCCAATGAAAATACAAAACAAAATATTGCCAAAAAAATATTGCTATTGAGGGATCGTTTCCTTTGCCTAAATTTTGAAAATACTTCATTCCAAGGAAATACTTTTCATCTAATTTCCTGACTTTAAAAAAAAAAAAAAAGAAAAAAAAATCAAGAAAGCTTACTCTAAGCTGCTTGAACTGTTACTTCTTGGTATCGGAGTAAACAGATGAGAAAACACCAATTCCATCACACCTGTCCCTATGCTCTCAAGTTCAACATTTTTTTTCCTTTTCTTAGTCTTTACAATGAAAACAATAAATGCTCACAATTTGCTCACAATGCTCACAGATCTTTCTCGCGAACCTTGGACGTTAAATGATAGTCGGGACAATTTTTCCAGTTCTTAGCTTACTCTTTGAAATTAACTCTTAACGGTTAATTTTGCTCTTATTTGCTCGTAATTTCCTTTAGCTAAATTGTTTACGTGTATAGTTCCACAATTTTCTTATTATCTCAATAGGTATTCTTTCTATTTAATCTATCTTTCTTATTTTTATTCTATTTCCTTTTCCTATTGTTTCTATTTTTGAAATCCGTTGTGTCACTTTATACATAAGCATTATAAAATACTGAAAGTTGTGAGAGATGAATGACACTATTATGCACTTAGGTTACTAAAGCACTTAGTAGAAAAAAAAATCCTCGCGAACATAGTGAGCATAGCAAACATAGAGAACTTAGTCAAAAATCTTGGACGTTAAATAATGGTCATGAACCCAATAAAAGAGAATTGAATGATCGCAATATGTTCAATAGAGGCTAGGTAAGGCTAGGTAGGGCCTAACAGGGAAATCTATCATGATTCGGGACCATTTTTCAGCTCTTATCCTACTCTTTGCAATTAACAGTTAAGTTTGCTTATATTCGCGATGCTTATTTTACTTCTTAAAATTTTTTTGGCCTAATTGTTTACATGTGCTTATTTTCTCAATATGTATCATTATTTAATCTATCTTTCTTATTTCCATCTCCCATTGTTCCTATTTTTATACTCTGTTGTGTCACTTTATGCATAAGCATTATAACATACTGAATGTCGCCGGGGAACGAACGACTGCATTATTATACATACTAAATAAATCTTACAAAACACATACCAAGATAAGCCGGCGTTCCGACAACAGATCTTCTAAAGGATTTTTCTCCAATAATACGCGCAAAACCAAAGTCACACAGCTTGACTTGAGGGAATTCAGAATTGGAAGACAATAAAACATTTTCAGGCTTTAGGTCACAGTGAACAATATTCTTCCCATGAAGATGCCTCAAGGCCACTAGGATCTACAAGTGAGAGGTTATCAAGGTCACTAGGATCTAGAAGTTATTGAGCGATTATCAAGGCCACTAGGATCTAGAATTGAGAAGTTATTAAGATGTTATGAAGTTCACTAGAATCTAGAAGTGAGAGCTTATTGAGAGGTCATCAAGGCCACTAGGATCCAGAAGTGCGAAGTTATTAAGAGGTTATCAAGGCCACTAGTATCCAGAATTGAGAGGTTATCAAGGCCACTAGGATCTAGAGGTACAAGGTTATTGAAAGGTTATCAAGACCAGTAGGACCCAGAGGTGAAAATTTATGACTTAAATTGTCTTTTCCTCTTTGGTACTAAAATAACATAATGATAGAACTTAATCAGAATAATAAAAAAAAAAACTGAAGTACTTATCAAACCTTTCAGAACGAAGGGTTAACCTTTTTGTTATTTCTATCAAGGCCACTAAGAGCTAGAAATGAAAAGTTGTTTCTAGAATTGTCTTTTCTTTTTTGATACGAAGATTACATAATGATAGAACTTGGAAAAAAAAACAAATCGACATTGTAAAAAAAATATAATACTTATTACGCCTTTTCAAATGAGGCATTAACTTATTTCTTTCTATCTAGCCACTAGGAGCTAGGAACGAAATTTTTTTACTAGATTTTTTTTTCTTTCAATGATAGAGGAAGAAAAAAACAAGAGCTACAAAAACCAGTTCAAAAAACCTTTTGTATCTTTTTTAATAAAGTGCTTACTTTTTTTTATTTTAGTCTTTCTAATGGAAATAACAGATTTCTGGTCTCCTATAAAATTGAGAAATATCATTTACTAGCTTTTTTCTATCATGGCGGTGAAAAGACTTCAAAAACTTTTGCATAGTTTTTCAAGCTTATCAATGTTTTTTTTTTTGGGGGGAGGGGGTTGCTCTGGAGTTATTATAAGAGCGTGTCCTTGTGATCGGTTATGTGTAAGGTGTGTGATGCCGATCGTAAAAATTTTAAGGTATAAAAAGGAAAAGGTTAAATTCACTTCTAAATAAAAATGAGATTAGCTCTTATACGTTAATTTGTATTTTTTTTTTGTAAAAGGAAATTTATTTTTAAAAAGGAAAAGGTTAAATTCACTTCTACATAAAAATGAGATTAGCTCTTCTATTTTTATTTGTAAAATTTTAAGGTATAAAAAGGAAAAGGTTAAATTCACTTCTAAATAAAAATGAGATTGGCTCTTCTGCGTTTATTTGTAAAAATTTTAAGTTATAAAAAGGAAAAGGGTTAAATTATCTTGTAAATAAAAACGAGATTGGCTCTTCTGTGTTTATTTGTGAAATTTTAAGGTATAAAAAGGAAAAGGTTAAATTATACCCGATTGGTTCTTTTTTTGTGAAATTTTACACCATTAGAACCAACAGTTTTGACTCCGAAATTTTTATAATTAGTCCTTCTGATTCTCTATGCTCCAGCTTTATTTGAATAACAGAAGATTTCTAAAATAGGCTGAATCTTCCGTTTATAAGCCGTTTTTATTGATTGTCTGCGTTATTTGCATAATCTGGCCATCTAACATTGGGCTACATTAGTTGGGGCTACTAATTTTTAAAAATATACATAAATACAATTGTTGTTCTCTTTTACGAAGAGGAGAGAGAGAAGAAAAGTAGAAACAGACATAAAAGAAGAATTAAACATGTAATTTTATTCAAGTTTTCAGATTATCTTTAAAATTTTGCTGCTTAACATTTGAGGGCGTTGGTGGTTTTTCCTCAGGGACAAGCTTGAGTCTGTTCTTTAATGAAGTACAAGATAAAGTAAAGTAAAAACTAAAATTAAAGCAAAAGTAAGATAATGTATAGTCAATAAAGTAAAAAGGGATATTGTTATAGAATAAAGTAAGTTAAAGCGATTAGTGCTAGAATGTAAAATATATCGTTGCAGTTAAGCAGAGAAGAAAGCGTTGGTAGATGATTTGGTCTGGAATCAGCAACGAAGCAGGGTTATGTGTTAACTAATTCATCTAAATTATTTGTTTGACTCATAAAATGGGGAGGTAAAATTACTCCAAACTTAGATTATGCACTTAATTTAAGCTCCCCATGTCCCTTTCTTCAAACGAAAGGATAAGGATAAAGCTCCTCCAGAGATAGGGTACTGAAGAGACGTTTAAGTTACTGGGACTTTTTTACAATGACAGGAATCGAACCCCTTCCCTGCATTACTAAGCAGAGCATCAACCCATTGCGCTACCACAGGGTATTCACAGTAACTAAATTTAGCTAACTTAAGAGAGATGAGGGCAAAAATCCAAGGAGTAAAGTACTTGTGTAATAAGGAACTTGGTAGTTCTCTCCGACAATCGCCCTTTCTCACTGGAGAGAATCATTTCCAGCATATCCCCCTTCAGCTTTTCCATTACAACAAAAATCCTTTCCGGAGTCTCAAACATTCGCTCCAGATTGACTACACCCGGGTGTGACAGGTTTTGAAGAATCGAAACCTCATTTTTCAACTGATCCGCTTGCTTTGTTGGAAATCGTTGCTTATCTATCACCTTGATAGCTACTGGCCGAGATGTTCGTCTATGAATTCCTATAAATAGAAACCTTTTAGATTTTACGTGATGTATTCAAAGTCCATTACCAAGCTATGAAATACTTTTTTTTGTAGAAAAATTGACAGGCAAAGAAAAATTGTATTTATCATGGAGGCTTTTCATAAGATAAAAATAAATCGACGTCTTAACATAAAATCAGAGGAATGATTAACGGCTCATTCATGGCACCTCAGGAGGTACAAGCAGAGCTATGGTCTATGGTAAGGTAACTATGAATATTAAACATTTCTACTTTTAAATTTGACTGAAACTAAAAATGGAGAATTGTTTCATAAATAAAAAAAAACTGACTGAAACTAAAAATGGAGAATTGTTTGATAAATTAAAAAAAAATTGACTGAAACTAAAAATGGAGAATTGTTTACCAAACTTTAAAAAATATGACAAACTAAAAAGTCTTAACATGAAATCAGAGGAATGATTAACGGCTCATTCATGACACCTCAGGAGGTACAAGCAGAGCAATGGTCTATGGTAAGGTAACTATGAATATTAAACATTTCTACTTTTAAATTTGACTGAAACTAAAAATGGAGAATTGTTTCATAAATAAAAAAAAAACTGACTGAAACTAAAAATGGAGAATTGTTTGATAAATCAAAAAAAATTTGACTGAAACTAAAAATGGAGAATTGTTTACCAAACTTTAAAAAATATGACAAACTAAAAAGTCTTAACATGAAATCAGAGGAATGATTAACGGCTCATTCATGGCACCTCAGGAGGTACAAGCAGAGCTATGGTCTATGGTAAGGTAACTAAGAATATTAAACATTTCTACTTTTAAATTTGACTGAAACTAAAAATGGAGAATTGTTTCGTAAATAAAAAAAACTGACTGAAACTAAAAATGGAGAATAGTTTGATAAATTAAAAAAAATTGACTGAAACTAAAAATGGAGAATTGTTTACCAAACTTTAAAAAATATGACAAACTAAAAAGTCTTAACATGAAATCAGAGGAATGATTAACGGCTCATTCATGGCATCTCAGGAAGTACAAGCAGAGCTATGGTCTATGGTAAGGTATCTATGAATATTAAACATTTCTACTTTTAAATTTGACTGAAACTAAAATGGAGAATTGTTTGATAAATTAAAAAAAATTGACTGAAACTAAAAATGGAGAATTGTTTACCGAACTTTAAAAAATATGACAAACTAAAAAGTTTTAACATGAAATCAGAGGAATGATTAACGGCTCTTTCATGACACCTCAGGAGGTACAAGCAGAGCTATGGTCTATGGTAAGGTAACTATGAATATTAAACATTTCTACTTTTAAATTTGACTGAAACTAAAAATGGAGAATTGTTTAGTAAATAAAAAAAAACTGACTGAAACTAAAAATGGAGAATTGTTTGATAAATTAAAAAAAAATTGACTGAAACTAAAAATGGAGAATTGTTTACCAAACTTTAAAAAATATGACAAACTAAAAAGTCTTAACATGAAATCAGAGGAATAATTAACGGCTCATTCATGACACCTCAGGAGCTACAAGCAGAGCTATGGTCTATGGTAGGGTAACTATGAATATTAAACATTTCTACTTTTAAATTTGACTGAAACTAAAAATGGAGAATTGTTTGATAAATTAAAAAAGCATTGACTGAAACTAAAAATGGAGAATTGTTTACCAAACTTTAAAAAATATGACAAACTAAAAAGTCTTAAAATGAAATCAGAGGAATAATTAACGGCTCATTCATGACACCTCAGGAGCTACAAGCAGAGCTATGGTCTATGGTAAGGTAACTATGAATATTAAATATTTCTACTTTTAAATTTGACTGAAAATGAAAATGGAGAATTGTTTCATAAATTAAAAAAAAAACTGACTGAAACTAAAAATGGATAATTGTTTGATAAATTAAAAAAACATTGACTGAAACTAAAAATGGAGAATTGTTTGCCAAACTTTAAAAAATTTGACAAACTAAAAAGTCTTAACATGAAATCAGAGGAATGATTAACGGCTCATTCATGACACCTCAGGAGTTACAAGCAGAGCTATGGTCTATGGTAAGGTAACTATGAATATTAAACATTTCTAGTTTTAAATTTGACTGAAACTGAAAATGGAGAATTGCTTGCCTAACTAAAAAAAATGGAACAGCTAAAAAAATATCTACTTGATGCACCTAAATAATACAAATTTTACAACATATTCACTTGTATTTCCTTTTTTTTTGTCATTAATAATTCAAGGATATATAGTTCACTTTCTCCGTCACACTGTTGTTATTATTTCTGAATAGCGTACTGAGGTATTAGTGACGAAATTGAAAAAGAGCAAGTCCCCAAGGGTCGATGGGATCGCTGTGAGATACTTACAGTATGGCACAAAGCTTCTACATGAGTATTGGGCCTTACTATTTCAAATGTGCATCGAGCAGGGTGACACACCAACTAATTTTGGTTGTTGCCGCACGTCCAATATCAAACAATTCGTGGTGACGAATTGTAAGTAAGCAGCGACTCAGGCTAATAGTAACCGAAATTCCAAAACCAGATAGAAAAAAGCTTTAGTTATTATGCAGACGCCCACTTGCTTCTAACCAGCCCGCTAAGGAATTTATAAGGGAATCTTCGCCTTCTAGTGACTCTATATAGAAGAAAAGAATTGAGAGTCAATATCGAAAAAACGGAATTTGCCGTTTTTAGAGCACTAATTCCGCCAAATCAAAATTTGTCCTTGATGGCATCAGCTGAAATACCTTGGTATCAGTTACGGCCAGACGCTTAGGTTAACTGGATGCCTGTTGACAGAATCAGTCTGTAAACCTATCCGCTCGGGTTATGAAAAAGCTGTCAAATGTAAGTGATCATCCAATCGGTTTACTATGTCAAAACTTTTTGATGCCGTCGTCTCTCCCCCAATCTGAAACAAGGGCTTCCACAAGGATTCTCCAAAGGAAATACCCCATCCACATATGGAATCCCTAATCCATCCACGAGGGTGATTGATTTAGAATGGAGAGCTACAATGCAATCTCTCAGTAAACTTTATGATTCACCTCTCACTCAACTGTTTATGTTAACTGAATACTTGTAATTAAATTTTAGTACTAATTTTTTTATTTTTTTTTTATTTTTCATTTGGTACCATTTCCAATATTAATTGTAAGCGGGCACAAATAAATAAATAGTAAACTATAAAATATAATAGTAAATAAAATAGTAAAGTAGTCACACACAGTTCAAAAACAAGTATTTCTGGATCTCGCAAATTCCGTCCTCTCTGACTAATTCAAGGATATGCTATTTAGAGAAAAACAAAATTACGGATTTGTGTTAAGAAACTCAGTTGGGTTGAAATACCATCAAATCTTTTTTCGCTGTTAATATGAACGAGAAATAAATTAGTTTAATTAAGGATATTTAAAATTTTCATGATTTATATTTAACTGAAACTAAAAATGGACCACATGTTTTAACATTTAAAAAAATGGCACAACTAAAAAAGTGTTCATCTCAATCAGCTAGAATAGTACCCAATTCATGACATGTTCAGTTAGACTAGATTTGACATCAGACAGAGATGCCATTTTTTTTTCTTTTCCTTTTTTATTCATCCTTCAAGAACATACATTTATTTACTCGCGTGATTTTAGAACAACGTGCCTGGCACGAAAAATTATTTTTAAGGTAGAAGCGATTTATTTTCTAGTTCTAAAAAATATAAGCGAAAACCTTCATAATAAACAAAAAAAAAACTATCAAATTCTTTCAATCAAATACGATTCTATTAATCTAAATATTAAAAACTTCCTTTAAATATTTAATTTCGAATAAATATTCAGATTAATCTCGATTAATCTTAATATCAAATAAATACATAATTTCAATTAAAATTATTTAATTAGTGCTCATTTAAATACTTAAATACTTCTTTCAATTTAAATACTTAAATCCTTTCATGTAAAGCATTGAAGCAAAAATGAAAGCATTAAATACTTTAAACTAAATTCTAAATTTAATTTCTCACATGAATTTCGATTAATCTTAATTTCGATTAAACACTTTGATAGGATTCCTTGAATTAGAATTCAATTAAATAGTTCATACTTCTTTCAGTTAGATACTTAAATAATTTCAATCAAAACTTTAAAAACGAAAGTATTAAATATTTTCAAATAAATACTTTTCTGTCGAATTAAATATTAAATACTGTCAATTATATACTCGATTTCGACTATATACTCAGATTAATCTCGATTCATATTGATTAAGACTAAAAACTTTATTTCCATTAAATATTTCGATTAAATTCATTAAATTATTATTCATTTAAATACGTAATACTTATTTTAAATACTTCTTCAATTAAATACTATCAATTAAAGCATTTAAGCAAAAATGAAAGTAAAAACATTAGAAGCATTAAATCAGGGGAAGAACTTTCTAAACTCAGAACTTGGAAGAGAAACCTTTGAAAGATATTCAGGGACAAATTGGTAATGACAACAGATAATTTGATTTCTTTTCCAGGGAAACCTTACCAGTGTTTCCACTTCTACAGTTTTGGCTGCAGATCAATTACTTATATGATGATATTTGATTCAATAGTCGTTTTTTTCAATGATTTTTTTTCATTTGATTCAATTTTTTCTTACAATTCCTGTTTTTATATCATGGAAAACCACACGCTATTTGTTTCTTTCCTTTATTTCTTATTTTGTAATAGGTTAATTGAACTGATAAAAAGAAACATTTATATCCTGCGAACTTGATTTAAGCTAAAACTGGAGTATTTATATCAAACTAAAAAAAAAACATAAATAAAAAAAAAAAAAAAAAAAAAAAAATAATAAAAATAACAAATAAAAAAAAAAAATAAATAAAAAAAAAATAAAAAAACATAAACAATATATATAGTAAGCAATACCATAGCACAAGAAAATATTTCACTAGTGACTCCAGAAACAATTTTCTAGTGGAAATTTTCAAACAATCATTTAACAAGAGTGACTTGCAGCAATTACAGAGACATTAGCTTGATTTATGGGGAGAGAAAATTACTTAGTAAGATTAGACTTATTAGACTAAGAGATGTTGAAGGTAAAAATATTAAGAGAAGAACAGTATGGTTTTAGGAAGAGGGAAGGATCCACTGATCAGAGTTTCAAGGTTAACTATTAACGGAAGAGCAATAGAATTTTAAGAATCCTTTAGAGCTGAGTTTAAGAGATTATAGACAAACATTGGATTCAACTGATGGCAAAGCTTTAGCGACGGCTCAATCCTTTTATAGTATGCCATAAATGCAAATTAAAATGATTAGTATAATATTATAGAACAACATTGTTGTGGTTAAGGTGAGAAACAAGGTTAGTAGTTGGTTTGGTGTGGAATCAGCAGTTAAGTAGGCTTTTATCCTACCTGTTTTATCTAAATTATTTGAATGACTCATAAAATGGGGCAAGGGGGGGGGTAAAATTATCCTAGACTTATCTATTACACCGGATTTTAGTGTTCTAGACAATAATGTTGGCAAAATCAAGGGAGTTTTGGAGGTTTTGAGCGTTCATGATCGAGGTTTGAATTAATGTTAAATGATTAAGTGGTTTTAACTAGAAATTAAATAAAAAAAAACAAGTTTTTTTTAACTGAAAGTAAGGAGCGACGTTAAAACTTAAAACGAACAGAAATTATTCCGTATACGAAAGGGGCTGTCCCCTCCTCAACGCCTCGCTCTTTACGCTAAAGTTTTTTATTGTTTAAAAAAATAAGAGTTGTGAGAAAGTCAAACTTTAGCGTAAAGAGCGAGGCGTTGAGAAGGGGACAGCCCCTTTCATATACGAAATAATTTCTGTAGTTTTAAGTTTTAACGTCGTTCCTTACTTTCAGTTAAAAAAAAACTTTTTTTGAACATTTAATTTTTGAACATTTTTGAATTGATGCAGGTTTTGATTTTGGCTCACCGTACATGACTAATTAAAACAAAACTTGCATATTAATTTTACTTTTATTTGGTTTTGGCTTTCTCGAAACTTGTTTAATTTTATTTACGAACGTTTTTATTAGTAATAAATATACGTAACTTACGAATTAACTTACGTAACGAACTTCTATATTCATATATTTTTAATACGTATAAAAGGGGGCTCGCCTACTAGTCAATACCTCACTCTTTAAGCTAAAGTTCGAATTTTGTTCCAATTCTTTAAAAATGACCCCTTAATTACAAAGGCCGTTATTTAGAATAAATAGCTCTTATGAAAGTACTAAAAAATATTTGGCTTAAAGAGCGAGGTATTGAATAGGGGGTGAACCCAATCATACACGTAATATTTTCTGTTCGTTTTAAGTTTTAATGTTACTCCTTATTTTCAGTTGGAAAACCTTGTTTTTTTATATTTAATTTCTGATCTTTTTTTTAAATAATGCTGGGAAATCCGGCGCCCCCTTCATAGCAATGTCCCTTCCCCCATGAAAACTTCCTCCATAAAAAGATCCTCCCACCTAACCTCTAACTTACCCACGCCGCAGTACCAGACAAAATCCCCCCTGAAAACGTATGTTTACTTCCTAATAACCAATACTATATGTAAATATTGGGCAAAGTTCATAACTTGCAGCCCTCCCCCCGGGGACTTCGGGGGATTAAGTCATCCTAAAGGACATATTTATCATATTTACAACCATGCTGAACAAAATGGATATCTCAAAATTTTTATCAGGTGACTTTGAGAAAAAATGAGCGTGGAAGGGGGCCTAGTTGCCCTCCATTTTTTTTTGGTCACTTAAAAAGGGCACTAGAACTTTTAATTTCCGATCCAATGAGTCCTCCCACTATATTCTAGGACCACTGGGTCGATACGATCACCCCTGGGGAAAAAAACAACAAAAAAACAAAAAAACAAAAAAACACGCATCCATGATCTTTCTTCTGGCAAAAAATGCAAAATTCCACATTTTTGTAAATAGGAGCTTGAAACCTCTACAGAAGGGTTCTCTGATACGCTGAATATGATGGTGTGACTTTCATTAAGGTTCTATAACCTTTAGGGGGTCTTTCCCCTTTTTTCTAAAATCAGCCAAATTTTCTCAGGCGCGTAACTTTTGATAGGTATGACTAAACTTGATGAAAGTTATATATTTGAAATCAGCATTGAAATTTGATTCTTTTGATGTATCTATTGGTATCAAAAACCCGTTGTCTAGAGTTTCAGTTACCATTGAGCCCGGGTCGCTCCTTACTTACAGTTCGTTACCACGAACTGTTTGATGAGACTGAAAAGAGGATGTTAGGTAACAAGAAAATCGACGAAGTGGATACTTTCACTTACCGACGTAGAGTTATTAGTAAGGATGGCAGATGCAGTGAAGGTGTAAAAAATCAAATAGCCAAAGCAAAGATTTTTTTTCAGTTGAAAGTTCTGAAGAACACGAAGATCTATCTTCGAGCTAAGGTTATGAAAATGGAAGTCACGCTAATGATAGTGATATGGTATGGCTCTGAAAAATGGACATGTGGAAGACATGCTAGATGTATTTCCAAAACAATTGCTTAAGGATTAAGTTAGTTCTATATACAGTCTCACTTTCCAGGGCTATAGTGAAAGAAAGCTGAAGATGGGTAGGACATATTTAACGGAAGGAGGATGATAGGCTGCCAGAAATCAATCTGGGGCAATGGGGCAATTTGCCCATCCTTCTCGGGCAAAAAAAAGCAGGATACCCTCAAAAAAGGCGGGCAGAGTTCGTATGAAAGGGTTTAAAGGAACTGAAGCTTCATGGGAGAGAGTAAAGAGTGAGAATATGAATAGATGGGGGAGGAGGAGGATCCCGTACAGCTGTGTTGCCCTTAAGTGGCTTGGTGCTGCGATAAGTTGCTAGTTGCTTAATTGTTAATTGGTAACAGTGGTAGTAGCAATAAAAAAAAAATCAGATTTCTTAAATTCCTTTACAGTTACTAAAAATTTCTTAATTATTTCTTAAACTGCTTAATAGTTGCCACAATTCTTTTGAAACAATTGACATTTTAACAGCAAAACTATAATATCACCAGCCAAGAAAATTAAAATTAAAATATCAATATCAAGCATTCAATGTCATGGCACAGTGAAAGACGAGAAGAAGTAACAAAAAAAACATACCAACCAAAAAAAAAAAAATTTAAATTATAAATGTCACAATTAACATTATTCAAATTTGAGAACAGCAAGTTATCGAAAAAAAAAATACAAAACTTAGCATTATTACATAATCATCATCAACATCATTTTTTAATGTCAATATTAAAATTGAGCTCAAAATATTACCATTAATATTTCACTATTTCGAGAATAACCATACTTTTTCTGGGGCAAAAATTATATTTTTGCCGCATTTTTTATGTATCTTGGACGTGTAACCAAAATTTTCACAAATTTTTTGTAGAAAATAGCCATTTCAATAAGATTAAAATTAATGTTTCTCCTTAACATAAATAAACGGACTAATATAATCACTATTAAACTTGAAAAACGATAATCAATGTTTCTCGAATTCTAGCCAAGAAAATAAACCAAAATCTTATTTTTCCAAGGACTTGAATTCGATGTCTATTTCATCCTGTGACAATTTGCAGTGCGTGATTAAATATATAACATAATTCAAACCTATATTTTGTTAAACTCGAGGCCTAAAAATATATGCTACTCAAAATACCTTTCTAGAAACTACCATTATGGCAAGGTTATTGGAAAAGTGGCAAC